>NC_056741.1:1187959501-1188017001 GCF_019279795.1 Protopterus annectens
TGGGTTTTTTTGTTCATCCACAACTCGCACATACCACAACTGCATACCACTCTACTAGTTACCTTTACATAGGCAAAACATGTATGCACAATACTGGCAAGTGTGTGTTTGTTTGTGTGCGTGTGTGTTTGACTACTCTGTAGCCATGCATACACATGTGTTATGTCTTTTAACTTGCTGCACACCATGGTAGTCATCTGTGGTGAGTGGAGTCTACAAATTATTACATAGGAATAGATAGTCAAGAACGACTACAGTTGGGTATGTTATTTTCCTGTGCCACTGTTGAGCAGTGACACAGAAGTGGCCGCCGGGTGTATGTCCATACCTATCATTCCCTCACCCAAAGTCCATGATCCCCAGGGTATATTTGCTTAGCCATCATTCCCCACCCCAAACTCCACATACACAACAACCATCCCTTCTCTGGTGAACTGATTAAGATTTAAATGTTATAAAACAAGAGATGCTTCTGTTTTTTGTACACGTCAGTTCCTTTGGAACCCTTCTGTGTCACAAAGGGTGTTCAGACATATATCTAGCTATAGCTGTGTCTGTGTATATGTATGTATATATATGTGTGTGTGTGTGTGTGTGTATATATGTATATGTACATATGTACACAAAATGACTGTCCCATTTGTTTTCAGTACTGTGGAATGCCTGTAGTAAGATGTGTATTATAAAAACCATGAAACATGTATACAACCCAGATGGCTTAGTGGTAAGTCCAGTGACCTCGGTGTGCATGGTCCAGGGTTCAAGACCTGCAAGGCTTGTTGATAATGTCATTTAGGACTGAATAAGACACTTTTAAGCAGTTGTACGCATGTGTAAATGTGTTTTTGCGACAGTAAGCAGCGGGTACACACAGGTACAAGACATGTACAACTCGCAGTACACTTGAAATGCCCTTCTTTGGCAAACCTGCTGATGTCACCCACCTAGAAATACACGTCTGGGACTGCTGTAACCCAGTAATCTCTGTAGCACTTCCTGTAACTGCATAATGCTGTAGTGTGATAAACTAGTTTGGTAGGTGTTCTAATCCCAGACATGCTAACTGTTTGTGTGTGTGTGTCTGTCTGCCTGAGAAGGAAACAATGCTTTTTAGAGTATGCACACTCTGTACAATTCACATACTCACCTTTGGCAATCCTGCTGATGTCACCCACCTAGTAATACACCTCTGGGACTGCTGTAACCCAGTAATCTCTGTAGTGCGTACTGCTGGAGTGTGATTTAGAACTGTGGTAGGGATCCTTCCACAATCATGGCAGTTATGCATGTTTTCTGTGTGTTTCAATGTCTGTGTAGGGAGCAATGCATTATACCCTACTCACTTGCAAGACATTTACAATGCTGTACTTTGGTACTCCTGCTGATGTCTTACCTTCTAAAATACACCTCTGGGGAACAAGTTCCCTAGTAATCCTTGTGGTGTGTCTTATAACATCTCCATGCAGTAGTGTGATATAGATCTTGGTCATGGGTTCTATACCCACACAAGTCAGTTGTGGACATGTGTGTGTCTCACTGTCTGTTTTGTGAGCAATGCATTTTGGGCTACTCACTTGCAGGAAATCTGAAATGCCCTACTTTGGTAAACCTGCTGATGTCATTCCTTGTGAAATACACCATTGGGGATGGAGTAGCTCATTAATCTCCGTAGCGCATGCTATATCAGCGTAATGCTGTAGTGTAATAAACTAGTTAGGAGTTCTATTCCAAGACATGGCAGGTGTGTGTTTGTGTGTGTTTGACAGTGAGAGTCTGTGTGGAGGTGGCTGTGAGTGTCTAACCACTGGACATGTTGAGGAGCGGGTTTTGTAGTTTTCCTATATGGTGGCCACATTATATGTCACAATGTCCACCTCACGAGGTTTACAGATTTCAATCAGCCAAGAGACTGGGTTGGCAAGCCATACTCCTACATCTGGCAAAAGGCCTGGTGAACAAAGTAAGCAACCCTACTATTACCCAGAATACGGTCTGAACCCATGTGTCATACACAAACACACTTGCCTAGAATATCCAGCTATGTTGCTAGTACCCTGCACATTGTTGACAGATAGCAGGCATGGTGTAATTGCAGTGGGCCGCAGAGGGCATGGCACCCTGTCCAACAGTACAATAGGCACATAATTGCGGACAATGCGCCTTCACTATGTTCCCCACTGGATGCCTGCAACATATGTGGTGCCATCAAACGTGATCCACAAAGGACAGACAATGTCTTAAACACATGCCCTGTATGGACAGATGCCACTGACACCAGGGAATACCTGTATCATGCTATCAGTGCAGGTGCAGGGTCAACCTGCTGTCTATTAGCAGGTCCTGCTACACCAGGCCAGTATTGGCACAAGCCAGTATTGGCACAGCTAATGATAACAGTCAGTGTACACAACATGTGCCAGGCAAACCAGGTACACTTAAACATGTCACTGTACATTATTGTGAGACTTGCAGGCATTGTCCATGTCAAGGACTGTCAAACACAGACATGGCATGCATTGCAAAGCAATGGCCACACACAATGGTAACCAGGATGACAGGACAGTTCATACAATACCCATATGTGTGGGACATTGCAGACACTGCACCCCTGAACCACACTGCAGACCATCGTCAGGTGGCCTGATGCCATGGATTACCCCTCACCCAGCCTTGTACACCCATCTTGCACAGCCAACCACTACACACCCATGAAGCAATGCACACATGCATGTCAGTACTGGCATCTTGTGTCTGCGTGTGGGGTGTGATGTTCCCAACCACAGTCACACCCAGTATAACTCCCATTGGCATACTGACTGATGTCAGACATGTTCACATGCCCTAGCCCATAGATCCTCAGGATATCTTCTGTGATGCATGTAATACCTGTGCATTACTGCAGTGTGGCAAACTAAGTAGTTAGGAAGTGTATTTGTGAGCCTGCCAAAGTATGCCAATGTGTCTGAGTCCCTTAGAGAGTGTGGTTGTGTTGACAATGACATCTGTTCATGTGACCAACCATGTGTGCTACACCTAATGTATATCTACTATATCTCTGTTGCAGATGTCGCTCACCAGCACACATATATGTTCTTACAGCACACCAACATGTCAGCTATGTGGCACATGGAGTAACTGTATGTACTTATAATAGTAATGGCTAGTCAGTCAGGTGTTTGAACCCCTGTACTGGTAGGTGTGTGACAGACGATGCTTAGGTTTTAGTCTCCCAGACCTTCTCTGATGTACTTTGCCTCTGTTTGTCCCTCCCACACACTCTCTGGTTGATGTGGAGATGTATACCTGCTCTGCAGCAGCTTGTGTTTCGTAAGTGATGGTCATGATCAGGTGATGGCCTATGCACCTATTGCAGTCCTCCTCTAGCTGATTGAATGTGGAACAGCTGTGGTGACATTCTTATAGCCAATTGCATGGAAACACAGTACAATATCTAGGAACATCATGTCGGTGTCTGCCCATGACAGTCGCTGTGAGTGGAACCTGGATCTGGTGTTTGGTAAACAGCATCACAGATGATATCTGGATATTCCTCAAACAAAATACACAGTGGAAAATAGCCTAAAGACAGGAGGGTGATGTGCCAGACATGACTACAGCATGTAAGTGTAGCTATGCTTCATTGAGACTACTGCCAGTTAAACAGGTTATGTGTGGTAATGGCTAGTCTGCGTGTTTTAATAACTGACAAGACAGAGCTCTGTTTGTGAGGAAACCCCATCTGTAGGGTCATCTGTGGACTGGTCAGTGTGTGGAACCATTTGTTTCTTGTGTTACTCACAGAAAACACATCTGTGAACTGCAGAAGCATAGTGTGAGGATTGCAGTCCGTACATTGTGACAGTGATGACAGTTACTGCCATCGCATCCCTGATTGGACTTACGTCACATGAAACAGTGGTATGACAGTCACTGTCTGAGGTTATCACAGTAACATGCCAATAATGGGCCACTGCTCATAGCTGCAGTCACAAGTCATCTACGCTTTGTAAAGATGTCATGCAGTATATATGCATGTGTTGTGCTCCCTCTGCAAATGTATGACATCTGTTGTGTCGGGTTGATGGTCATATCTATGCATGCTGTTATAAGTAATCCTGAATGCTGTTGACTATTACTAAGCCATATCTGTGTTAAAACTGCAACACCATAGACTGTATGGGATTGGAGGTCCCAGCGGAACCACCTGTCCCACTTCAGCTGGCCATGGCACTGGGTACCAGCACATCTGGGGCCCAGCCTTGGACCTCCACCTCTGTTGGCTCTGCACCACCTTCTGGTGGAACCACCACTAAGCTTGGGGCTTGTCCCCCCTGGGAGCAGGTCCAGACAGGAACTTGTCAGCCATCGTACAGTCCAGGATGTGGTGTGTAGGGGGCTCAATAAGGGGTTTCGAGGCCAGCTACTCCAGCTCGAGGGCAGAGTGTAACATTTAGAGGGTGAGCCTGCCCCTCCTAGACAGCCCCCAGCACAGCCATCTCTGCGGCTGTGAAGGTGCAGTGGTGGCTGGCCATGGGTGGGGACCTCCATCCCACTGTTACCATTTGGGGGCTCATGGGCTTGTCCAAAATGTATCCCCCCACATGTGTCATATACCGCCCCTGTATGCTGTCTTGTCTGTCATCCTAACCAACCTATCTTCCACAAGCATACCTACTCTCCTTCCCCAACATCCCACTCTCACCTTACAAAAATGGAAAGAAAAGGCCAATCTGCTCCCAGAACAACTTTTGCCTCATACATAGCTGTCCATTTCACACTTGTGTCCACTGGACACATGCAACCTTTTTAATTTGCATCACAACATACTACTGTTGTCCTCACCCCTCTCTCAGGCACACAATCCTGGTATGCACATGACTCCTAAAGGTTCCACGTACATGTGATGCAGACAACCCCATTGTACACACGACACTACCGGTCCCTCTATGGTTACCCCATTTAACTTTTTAATCATGATGATGTCGCACACAGCACCTTGCAAGACTGCTGTTCTCACATAATAATTGGACAGGAACTGTTTTGTTAATGTAAATGAAATGCACAAAGTAATGTATT
The DNA here is from genome assembly GCF_019279795.1 of Protopterus annectens. Taxonomy (NCBI): domain Eukaryota; kingdom Metazoa; phylum Chordata; order Ceratodontiformes; family Protopteridae; genus Protopterus; species Protopterus annectens. The sequence continues at coordinate 1,187,964,578 of NC_056741.1, forward strand.
CGGGAAATGTACAAATGTTTGCATCTATTAATGACACGTCTGTCTGAGAGAGTCTTGATATTAAATAGAACAATGCCACTACATAATACAGGAGTTGCTGGTGTTTCCCTTTTCATTCTTTTTAATGCTTTGTTGTCACATGGTATGTTCTTGATATATCTTTATATATCTAGATCTATGTATGTATCTATATCTGGACATAAACACACACACATACATCTACATGATGGAATACATTTCCTATACTGTTGAATGACTGTGCTAGATAATATGTTTGTGATAACATCCAATGTCTGTATATCTGCCATGGCTTAGTGCTTAATCACATTGGTTGTGGTGTGCAGGGTCCTGGTTTTGAGCCTTGCAGAGGCTGTTAATTTTGTTGCTGGGCAGAACATGGGCCGTTGGATACATAGTGATTAAGGCACTTTTAAGCAGTTGTGAGCTGGTGTGCGCGGGTTTGCGTGACAGTAAGCAGTGGTTACTTTGGTTACAGGTCCTTGCACTCATTTAACTTCTTGATTGCTTAACCTGTGTAGGCACTGCTTACCCCTGCACAAACAGGCTGTAACCTGCTCACTGCTGCTTAAAAGTGCTTACTCCCGTTTACCCCCACGTTAATTTCTTTAAAAGAAAAGGAAAAAGGGGTAATAGAAAGTGATGAAAAAGCGGCACAAAGAAGGAAAGACAGTAGGCAAGGTAGCTAGGGGTGTGCAGGAAGGCTGTAGGGAAGGTCCATAGCTGTCCATTTCTTCTACAGCAACGGATGTGCATATGCAATAAATTCCGCAGTATATTTGGACATACTCACAACCCTGAGAGATGGGTGAGGACAACAATAGTATGTTGTGATGCCAATTAGAAACATTTACATGTGTCCAGACGACACATGTGTGAAATGGACAGCTATGTATGGGGCATGATTTTTTGCAGGAACAGATTGCCCTTCTTTTCTTTAATTTTAGGTGAGAGTGGGATGTTGTGGAAGGAGATTAGGTATGATCGGGGAGGATAGGTTGGGTAGGATGACAGACAAGACAAAGAAGATGCGTACAGGGGCGGTATATGACATGTGGGGGGAAACACCTTGGACAGGGAGGGGTGTTTGGAAGTCGCAAGCCCATGAGCCCACAAATGAATACAGTGGGACTGAGGTCCCCACCCATGGGCAGTCACCACTGCACCTTCACAGCCCAGAAGCAGGCTGTGCTGCGGGCTGCATGGGAGGGGCAGGCCCACCCAATAGTTGCACCACTCTGCCCTCAAGCTGGCATAGGCAGTTTCGAATCTCCCTGTGGAGCTCCCTACGCACCACTGCTCGGACCGTACCATGGGTGACAGGTTCCTGTCCGCTCCTGCTCCTGGGGGGACCGAGCCCCATCCCCTCTGGCGGTTCCACCCACAGGTGGTGCAGGGCCAACGGACGAGGAGGTCCCAGGCTGGGCCCCAGATGTGCTGATGCCTGGTGTTATGGCCAGCTGAGGTGGGACAGGTGGGTCCGCTGGGACTGGCCTTCCCATTTCAGCTATGTTGTAGCATGTTTAAGGCAGATATGGGTTAGTAATAGTCAACAGCATTCACGATTAATTATAACAGCATGCATAGGTATTCCCATTACCCAGGGCACCAGATATAACATAGTTGCAGAGCAGGCAGAACACATGCATATATGGGTAAACAGTGGCCAGTAAAACAACATGCAGGTTTCATTGATGGAAACAGGCCACCAATATGGGAGTATTTTAACATGGCACATGCATAGAAACAGATGTGAATATTTATAAACCGATAGGACATATGTCCCAACATAGGTTAGGAGTGTAGACATACCAAATGAGTTGTGTAAATTGGTTATTTTTGCACATATGGTAGGGGTGAGAGAGAGAGAGTTCAATTAACAACTAATAAATCCTTGTAGTTTTCACAACATTCATAGTCCCTACAGTGGTCTGTCCCTTACATGTATTATTACACTACCGAATGGCGTTATATTGTACAATGGTATGTTTGTAGATTAGTATGTACGGAACCTGTGTCTTACGTACAATCTTGACAAGATGCAGGTGTTAATGCAACATGTTTTCAGACTGCTGACTACTGTCATACACTTTGGGTCAGATGCTGGGATGACAGGTATGTTTGCATGTACATTCTCTGACTCTTTACATGTCTGACTATCAGTTATATGTCATTTACAGCTGCCTAAATTTCTTGGATCATCACACTAATTTGTCAGGGGAACAGGGCAAAAGGCAGGTGATGTGGGCCATTTATCAGGACATACTGGGCAGATTGGAACAGTTGAGGGGTATGAATATGCATACCACTTTCTATTTGAGCATTTTAGCATAATCTGTACAGTTGTTAAGTGTATATATGCATGCGGCTTTCTCACTGAACATTCTAACAAACTGTGCAGTTGTGTGGAATGATTATGCATACAACTCACTGGCGCTCCTGGGATCTAAAGCCCTGCTGTGTGTGACAAAAGCATTACAGTTTAGATCACTGTACACTATGCTATCAGGCAATTGTTGTGACACTTTCCAATGTATTTAGTCTAATATGACTGACCTGTTTGTATTTCTGACATTGTTATACAGCACTTCATACACATTTTATCTGCATACCACAGTGTGGGTAACACTGCTTACTACAACAGTACTATTTAATAACTGCAACAGTACAACAACATATGACTGCAGAGTAAACAGAAGCAATGCAGGGGTTGCACCTTTATTCACAGCAACAGTACTATTTAATAACTGCAACAGTACAACAACATATGACTGCAGAGTAAACAGAAGCAATGCAGGGGTTACACCTTTATTCACAGCATATTACACAATTCTGTATACTGGTACAACACTTTCTGAGGCTCTTACATTTATTTGTTATGACAGTACATGCAGGCTATTTACTAACCTGCCTCGCAACACATCCTTTGCAGCCTAGCATCATAGGCTTGCTGGTTTGCAGCACACTCATCTGCAGCTGTCAGAGAAGTACAGTGATATTTAGCCATACCTATCCATAGTATACACAAGCTAGGCAATTATTAATTACGTAAAGGAAGGAGTACTTACTCAGTTCTGGGGCATTCTGCATCTGCCTTGCTTCCTGGATCCATTGTTCCAGGATATCCCCCCTCCGCCGCTTCAGGTCTGCATGATGGTGCCTGACCTGATCACCAGTCCGGGGGATACCTGTGGCACTAGTGAGGTCACGAGCAAAACTGTCCCAGGCCTCCATTTTGTACTGCAAGCCCTGGTACTGGTCCTGCAGTAGTCTCCTGTCATGGTGCTTTACCAGGAGCCATACCATAAATTTGGACTCCTGGATGCCTCAGTGCTGCACTCTAAAGTGAGTGCCTTGTCTCACTCCAGCCATTCTGCCTGCAGGGGGATGCTACAACTAGTTATGAGCCATATTTGCTCCTCTTCGGTTTAAGTAGGGCCAGATTCCTGCACTTTTCCATAATTGGCCAGTTTTGAAAAGGCTAAGCTATGGGCACACCTGCTTACTTCAGGTTGGCACTGCTTAAAGAGGTGTACCTGTGGGCATATTGCATTGGCTTCCCTACACATTGCTTACAATTACTTAGTTGGGCTGTGCTGCGGTTAGCATTGCTTATTGGTTATCTAGCATTTTATTTGCCTTTTGTCAATGATGTCTTATTCATTACAGGTTATATATGTGTCTGGTATTCATCATTCATGTGTACATACACTGTATGGGGTCCTGGGGACTTCATATATTTATTACAGTGACACCTCAACTCTATTTTACTGCAGTACTCCAATTCACATATTTATGATCTGTGACAGGTTATAGCACATTACACTGTACATATATTCAGTTCACATATTTGATTTGATTTCCCTGTTGTGAGGATTAGTTTGCTGATACCTCCTTTATATCTATTGCTATCATGGTATAGTGGTTTACTGCTATGACTGTGATGTACAGGGTACTGAGTTCTAGCCTTGCAGAGGCTGATTATTTTGTTGCTGGCCAGAACACGAGCTGTTGAGTACAGAGTGATTAAGGCACTTTAAAGCAGTTGTGAGCAGGTGTGCGCGGGTTTGCACAGAGCTAAGCAATGCTAATCTCTGGTTACAGTTTCTTACACTCAGTTAACCTCTGCATTGCTTCACCAGTGGGATACTTGCATACTGATGCCTGAACAGGCTTACACCTGCTTGCTCCTGCACTTGCAAATACACTGCATTTGGTGTTTGCATCTGACACTCACACCCCTGGGTGGGGGTGAGGACTACGATAATACCGTCTGATGCCTATTACATTGGCTTACATGCTTACAGTGGGGTGTTGCGACCATGAATTCATAGATGTTGTGTAGTGCGTTATGCAACGACACATATGGTCATACCGTACTTAGCCATTTAAACTGGACTGTGCTGCGGTGGGACCCATATTGGGAATGGCTGCCCATTAGGCGTAAACATGCCGGTCATCTGTACAGAATCTGTGGCCTGTCCAGAGTTTGCTTCATACTATTGGTGTGTTCATCTTACAATCTGCACCAGTTCTGGCAAATACCTGGGAACTGACACCATTAAATACAGACAAGTAATTGGGTTTAGTACTCCACATTCTTCAGCCGAGTCATGCTAATGCATACCTATTATTCTATCAGCTTTCTAAGGTTGTAAGTGGACTATGTGCTTTCTGTCCCTATCAGACCTCTCAAACAAGTGGGCAAAAATTTCAACTGAATCATGGACAAGTCAAGAAAAACTCAGGGACAATCAGGGACACTTTTAAAATATTAGTGCTATTAACTTGAAACATTGACAGAATCAGAGCATGTGAATTAATACACATTTTCTGAAGTAAAAGACATTTATAACTCTTAATTATTGTTATTATTCATTAAGTGTAATTCACCAACTTTCCTAAAAAAGTCACTAGTTTTAGTAGGGATTAAGAGGGACAGAGTGAAAATCTGGGTCAAAATCAGGGACAGTTGAGAGGTATGGTCCCTATTTGTTCCCCCAACGGTTTATGTCCTGTCCAGTGGACTTGCTCTTAGGGGTTGAGAGGTATTGGCGTAAGCTCTGCCCATTTTGGAATATTACTTACATCCCTGGGGCGGTCCTAATACAACTGCGCCAGCCAACACCTGCACACCTAGGCCCATAATTGCATACTCATAGTTCCCCACCTGCCCCTCCTCTACAGCACTCATCCTTACTGTGGGTGCAGGTGGAGTCTAACCACGCCATTACACACTGCCCACTCTCCGAGTGTCAGGACCCACGTCATACGTTGTGTCAACCCATGGATTATCAGGCTTGCACAACCTACTGGTCCATGTACGTCTACAGCCTGGTTTGATGAATCATTACAGGGACTGACTCCAATGATCAGTAATTTTTGGGGTGTCCCAAAAGGGACATTGATGTCTTTGTTTCAAGATTAGATTTGGCAGGTCTCTCCCACTGGTAGTATCCTGCCTGTGGTCTGGGAAGCAGTGGTGTGTTTACTTTTATTGTGAGTCTGTATGTTTCACCGGTCTAGCTGGGGGGTGGGTTGATGCTACATGTTACACATTTGTTGATTGGACCCCTCACCCCCATATTCACGGCCTGTGAACATATGTAATTCATAACTGCTGTATCATATCCTAGCTATATACATGTGTATATTTACACACACACACATATATATATATGTATATATATATATATATATATATATATATATATATATACATGTATATATTTATATATTGCTGTCTATATATATATTTATATATATATATATATATATATATTTATATATATATATCAAACGACATATGGGTGTATGGGTGTCTGCATATGTATATATCTATATGTGGGTATGTATATATGTATTCTGTCTCTGTATGTATACATTTGTACTACAGAGAGGGAGAGGTATATCTCCATGTAGCTATGGGTAGATATACAGACACATACCTCTACATATATACATCTACATCTGGTTATTCCATTCCTTGCCATGTAGATTACACTTTGCTGCAGTGGGACTCGTAGCTGGTATGGCTGCCCATTGGGTGACGCCTCTGCCCAATGAATACATTTGCTTACATCCCTGGGGCTGTCCATATAGACCCACATCAGCCAACACCTGCACACTTATACCCATAACTAGCTACCCATAGTTCCCCCCACCTTACTCTGGGTGCTGGTCGGCTCTGAACACACTACTACATGCTGCCCACTCTCCACTTCACAGGACCCATGTCATACGCTCTCTTGACCCATGGGTCATCAGGCTTTCCCACCCTTGTATTCTGGGTATGTACACACCCCGGCCAAAACGGTTGGCGTATCACCTTCCTTGGGTTATATGTCAATTTTTGGGGTGTCCCACAAGGGACGCTCCTGTCTGTGTTCCAAGATTAGATTTCACAGGTGCACTGTGAACCCCCCCGGTTGTATCCTGCCTGTGGTCTGGGGAGCAGTGGACTATTTACATTGTTTGCAGGTTTGTGTGTATGTTTCCTCTGTCCAGCTGTGGGGGGGGGGGGGTCATGCTACGTGTTACATCTTTCTTGCTTGGGCCCCTCACTTCCATTGGCATAGCCTGTGAACATATGTCATTCTTGTGTGCTGTTTCCTATCATAGCTGTATATATGTGTATATCTACGCACACACAGACACACACACATATACATAGATATACATATATATATATATATATATATATATATATATATATATATATGGGTTCCAAACACTAGATTGAATTTTCACTAATTTGGAATAGTGCATGGAATGCTCACTGCAGCAAAAGTGCACTTACGCGAAGTTCAATACAACGACCGGATGTTGTACTGAACTTCCGTGCAGTACTCATGGACCTTAGGGTTAGGGCACAGGTCATAGTATGGGCTATCCCCTTACCATGACCCGTGCCCTAATCCTAAGGTCCATGATGACTGCAGCACAGTGAAGGACATAGCAATGTCCTCCACTATGGTGTGATAGTCACGAACCTTAGAGTTAGGACATGGGTTAGGGTAACGGGATAGCTTTACTAACTATCCCCTTACCCTAACCTGTGCCCTAACCCTATGGTCCTTGACTATCTCACCATAGTGGAAGACATAGCTTGTTTTTTTATGTCCTCCACTGTGCTGCCTTGTTTTTGGTAAAGTGCACTTACCCAAAAGTTCACTTTCGTTAAAGTGAACTTTCGCAGAAGTGAGGCTTCCTATTACCCCCATGCAAATGCACTTAAACACGCTTACTGGTGCTTATTTATGCTTAAACCTGCTTACTACTGCCTTATTCATTATGACACTGACACTTCGCTCCAGTTCACTTTTAATTGTTATTATGCAGGTTATACAGCAGACAGATGTCGAAATATGTTCATATACAGATTACCAATGGAAAATGGTATATACTGCAGTGGAATTTGGAACGGGAATGCCCGTTTGTTAGGCGATGCTATAACCACTACACTATCGCTGTGCTGATTCATTTGCATATATACCCATATACCCATGACTCCTAGTTCCCCAAACGCCCACCCCAACACTACAGTAATGCAGCAGTCATCCATTCTCCAGTTGGATACACTGTGTATCCACACCACTACACATTGGTCACTCCCTACTCCTATAGACCCATTCCATAGGTTGACTCACTTCATGTATCCTTAGACATCCTAAACTTTTAGTCCACAAACATTGATGAAATGAGTGACCAATAGGACACTATTCACAATTTTTAGGTTGTCCCACCTGAGACACACTTCTTTATTTCAAGATTAAACTCTATACTTCATTACATCATTACTCCCGTTAACATGACACTACAATAAATTAATAGTTATGACTATGTGGTAACGCACATGTTACACATAACGGCTAAAAATGTAGGAGTTTGGTGAAATTATTTTACAAATAGGACCGGTTTAGTTATTGGCATTGCCATAGCAGGCAGATCACAGGAATGATTCCATGTGTGAGAAAGTCCTCATATTTGATTTTTTGAAAACAGCACTGACTGTGAACATTGTACACACTTCTGCGTTTTAGCAGTTTTGTCCCTTCCCTCTTATGCACAACCTATTATTCCATCTATTGTTGAGGTTTGTAGGGGCACTTTCATGTTATTTATGTCTGCAAAAAGAATGAATGTGTTAAAGGGAATGTACTTCTACATATAGATGTATGCATGTGTGTATACATATATACTTATAACGAACTCACTGACCTCCACAAGGCGGCCCAATTAGAACCAGGCCATCCAGCCCTGACAAGCTGGGATCCATAATTTCATATCCATAGTTCCTTCACCCCACCAGAGTTCGACATACACGTAAACCATCCATTTTCCGGTTGCTGTCACAGCCATGACACACCTCCACACATTGCCCTCTCCCCAGCATTAGGAGCCCTACACATATGTTGTCCCAACCCATGTATTATCAACCTCTCTCACCATTTAGTCCTTGAACATACCTTCCCTTGCTTGTGTAATGGTCGGTGGTCCAGCCATCCTATCAATTTTTGGGTTGTCCCACCAGGGACTACCCTGTGATTGTTTGTAAAGTAGACTTAGAAGATCGGCAATGTTCCTCCCACTGGTAGTATCCTGCCTGTGGTGTAAGTAGCAGTGCTCTACTCACCCCTGCCCAGCTTGGTATGACATACACTGACAGCACTAAATAATACTGGAGTTGCTGTTGATTCCCTTCTCATTCTTTTTGCATGCTTTATTGTCACGGCGTTCATTCTTATACATATATATATATATATATATATATATATATATATATATATATATATAAAAACAAAGAGTTAAAAGGTCACACTGAAAAACTAATGAGAAAAAAAACTAAATGAAAACTCCAGCCAAGCTAGAACTTTCAAAGAGTGACCTCCCAAACCTCCTGTAACAGAGGCCTATGGGATATATGCAATATATATATATATATATATATATATAGATTTTTTTTTTTATATATATTTGTGCATACACATGCACATACATCTACATAATTATATACATTTCCTATGCTGGGCACTGCTTACACCCATGCAAGTGCACTCAGACTTGCTTACTGGTACTTATATATGTTTACTACTGCTTATTTGTGCTTACACCTGCTTACTAGTGCCTTATTCATTATGACACTACCACTTTGATTGAATGACATTAGTTAAACATTTCATGCGGTACTCCAGTTCACATTTACATGTTATTCTGTCGGTTATACAGCAAAACGACATTCCATATGGAAAATTATATGAGCTATAGTTGGGCCCGAACCATGCATGCCTGTTCGTTAGGCGGATGCTCTAACCACTACACTATTGACATTAACATTGATTCCGCATGTTTTTCTCTATTTGGATGATTTTGATGTGTAAGCTACGCTAAGCAGGGGGCATCGACACGCAAACACACTGCGCTTTGCTTACACTTTCGATATTGAAGCAATACAAATGTAAAATAGGGACACGGGGAATCTAATTGTGAAAGTTCTAGGGACAGGGCTCAACATTCCACTACGTGCTTGTGTATTTACTACTTTGATTTTATTTCACTGTTCTTGGACACTCTTGTATGCTTAGCATACATTTCAGTATCCATGGACACTGAATTAATTGCTTACTATTAAAGGCGGGCTCTAATAGTAAGTATAGTAGGTTGTGCAACTGTGGGGACATGTTTCTGCCTCTGAAGAGCACTTAAAAACGCCCCCTGCACTCGCACATATTTCCTGTGCACGTCGAGGGTGTGGCAGCGTGCCCTCATAAATATTCATATGGCGCTGCTGCACCTTCTGTAATGAGGCTGCTTGGCGCAAGGCTAAAACCGTCCTTGCACTGAGTTCATGAATCCCAGGGTTAATCTATAACACAGTAACATTATGCTTTTGGGTTTACTCTGCAATACACCAGACATATACAGTACCAAACCAGCCTTTGCTTTGTCATGCAATATAAGCCTTACCATAAATGTGCTGGCATTTCATTGCATTGTCCTAAGACACAGCAATCTTTTTCTGTAATTCACAATCTTTGCTATATAAATGCCAGCCTCATTTTATAACTTTTGGCTTGAACTACCCATTGTCAGCCATTTTCATTAACAAGGTGTTCTTGTACAGTGCCACACATAACTTACTCTGGATAGGCTAGCCTAATCTTGCGTAATAGTGGGGTAACATCACCCCACTTTATACTATACATGCTTCTCTGCATCATTTTCTTTGGTATTTTCAATCTGTAAACTATCAAACTGGGTTGTAGCTGTGTCTGACTTTATGCTTTCCACACCATGCTGTCATTTTTTTTCCTTGTTAGCCTTATTCTTTATATTTTTAGCTTACATTTTACTACAGCATCCCATGCCATACCAAGTAATCATCCTTTACAATATCATTATTTCATTCTCTCATTATGGTTTTACTCATTATTCCTGTATTTGTGATTTAGTCTGTTTCTGTGATCAATAAAAAACTCATTTGTATTGTACTGGACTTGTACTTTATCATTATAACTTCATTGTTTTCTATGCTAATGCTTTTTGTACCAAAGTAAACGTTGCCCATAACCCAGTAGTCTCACTTTGCACAGTAAAACCACCACTGGGCCGTCACACTATGTCACACTAAGTTCACACTTTATCACACTAAGTCCACACTTTATAGGGCCATGTGAGCATCTGCTGTACAATACTAGCCCAAATCATTACGTTACTTGCCGCACATAGTCACATCATTTATTGTATCAGTTGTACCCTTTGCCAGATTCATTGTGTGCCATAACAGCTCTCCTTATTGCAAAAAAACACTACCTGTATTTTACCTCATTTGTAGCATAATAGCCACCGCAGTGTATATCATATTAGCCTCACTCTGTACCATAACATTATGTGCAAACATAAATACAGTATAATGCTCCAGAAAGTAAATGCTTGCAGCCAAAGTACAGGTTTTGTCTTGTATACATTTATGACCTGAAACATTGAAGTTCTTTCTCTGTCCCTTCACTTTTCCTGTACATTTTGCACTAGTGACCTGAAATCCTGAACCACAGATGTTTTCTTAGTGCTGTGTCATGCATCACAAACGTTCTTCTCTTAACAGAAATATTGTTCTTTGGCACAACCCATGAATTACGCATTTCAAGTTTGTGAGCACCTTGTTTTCTTATCCAGTCTTTCTTCCTGTAATTTGTTTGACTTCTGCATAAAATTTAAAAAGGCAGCCTTTCATCAAGTCTCCTGCCCTTTCATCCTTATGTGCTGTACCCAGCGGATATTATTTCATCTCTCTCGCCCTATGTTTCTAAGAGTTAATAAGGCAAATCAGGTGGGAAGTGACCTCTGTTCTAAACAAGAACAGTACCATAACCTTCATTTTGCCAGTGGCTCCCTCCTGTGCATTCCAGCACCACCACTAGGCTTCTTTTCTCCATTATGGTCCAGTTTCCAATGGCCCATTCAGTATTCCTGTCCATTGCCCTTATTATTGTTTGATTGTTGTCAGACATCCTTCACTTCATCACCCATTTTCAGTGTCTGCTTTCACCATATCAGTGTTGGGTGGAGCTGCAGATTATTCTGGCAAGTGAAATGTGTAAGGCACGGACAGTTCTTAGCAGAGATGGAAGTCCATTGTCAAAGGATGCCCATTCACAGCCTTACATACATGAACACTCCTTACCCAAGTGCAATTTGGGGTCATAATAGCTAAACTACCACCATTTCTTTCGGATGTGGGATGAAAGTAAATATCTTAGTGAAAACTCTTGTGAACAGAATCAGATGTGCAAACTGAACAGTAATGTCACCCAGGCATGGATTAAACTATACAGCTAAACACTGAAAGGTAGCAATGTTACTCAATATGTTGCCCTAGCAGAACTTTATTTATAATAAGTGCTTACAGTGTGTTTTTTTGTTAAATCATAGTATACTAAATGTGTTTGTAGCAAAGAGCTGTAATTTCAGTGATGCAATGCAATAGGAAAAGAACTGTCACTCAGTGAATTGGATAGGGCAATTGTTAAAGAGAAAAGGAGTTCTTTATAGGTCTAATACTTTCCAATTTTTTTCATGTGTGTGGAACTACAGACATAGTAGTGTATTTAGAGATTAGGGTACAGGGCAGAGGCTCGATGTTAGTGGGTATTGGGGGTCGGATCCCTCTCTCATTGAAATTACTGACGTTTAGGTTTGGTGATGTCGGCTTAGGGGGCTTTTTGAGTTTGAAACATTTTGAGTTTTAGATGTTTAATGTACATTGTTTTGAGTTTTGTTGCTCTGGGGTCTGCTATTCTGTTTTGAACGCACTATTTACTCTTCCTTACTCTACTGGTTACTGAGTTCTGAATACATGCAGTTTCAAATGTTGAATGCTAAACCGTCATATACTTGATCACATCTAGAGTATTCTCAGCTGTGTGTCACTCCAGCTTTTATATGCACCCAAAGTGTTTATCTTTTTACAAACTACATTGCCATCACCAAAGAGAACGTCTCTACCTCCAAGCTGTTACAAACTTATTATTCAGGACATTAATGTTGCTACAGGCTCTTTCATTATACCAGATTTTTAAATGAATAGCAGCAATATCTAAAATGGGTCTCTGACTTTGTCTTTGATCCTGATTATTTTTGGTGATGTCCATCACTTATGAAATCAGTGGCAAAGAATAGGATTATAAGCCTATTCATCACAGCATATTAAGTACTTTACATTTCACCAACCTCATGTTCTACCGTGCCATTCTTATGCTGTATCATTTGTGCCCTGTGCATATATATGTCATCCTTAACAACTTTGCTTTGTATTAGAACATTCTGCACTTGTGCTAGTCAATCCTGACTATGCATTCTGTTATTTTTATTCTATATCCTAGCAACCTTACTCTGTTACTACCATATTCCCAATGTGTGTACATTGTCATCCCTACTTTATATCAACTCTAACCCCCTAGCTGTACTGTAACATTTCCACTATATTTTGTGTCATCCCTATTCAACATATTTCTGTACCATAATATTCCCAGTTTGTATTATTCCATCCTGTGTAGAGTGTCAACTCTGTCTATAGCATTCACATTAACTAGTGTCACCACTACTGTAGAAAATAATAGCCTCACTCATTCTCACATTGTAGTGTTTTATCCCACTTATGTACATTGTCATTCCTAATCTGTCATAGCAGTCTCACTGTATACCATGCAGTTCTCCTTTTCCAGTTTTTCAGTCTGTACTGTAAACAGTGTCATCACTACATCATACAAGCTTGGCTCTGGATACCACTACCTCTAAGTTTGCCAGAACTTTCTTACTCTGTATAATTTTACTTCACCGTCTATAGTCTTCTTCTTCTTTCGGCTTTTCCCAGTTAGGCGTCGCCACAGTGGATCACCTGTCCGTTCATGATTGGCAGTGGAGTTTTATGGTGTTGAGTTGTCAGCCCAGTGCCCAACCTTCCACAGAAGGCACACACACGCATGCACTCACACCTAGGGCCAATTTATAGTGTCCAATCCACCTACAGCATGTCTTTGGGATGTGGGAGGAAACCCATGCAGCCACAGGGAGGTCATGCAGACTCCGCACAGAAGGCACCCCAGTTGAGGATCGAACCGGAAAACCTCTTGCTGTGAGGCGGCAATGCTAACTTCTGCACCACCGCGGCCACCCTTTTACTGTCTATAGTAAAATCCTAAAAATGGAAAAAAGTGGTGAGAGACTGAGCCAAGAACCAAAGCACCATATTTTACAGAAACATTCAGAAGAAGTATTTTATTCTATAATGGACTTCTTCAGACTTACAGACTACAGTAGTTATATTCTACTGTTGTCTCTGTCTTAACATTTGGTGCTCTGTAGTCTTCATTTTCTTTGGTTACTATATTAGTGTAACATAATGTTCTCGTACCTGCCTTAGTCCAAGCTATGTCTTTTTCACTCCAAACCATAACATCACACAATGTATAGGTTCATATGTTCATAGATTAGTACTAAGCTAATTGCCCTGCTGGGCCATTTTAAGCCTAGCCAGTTACCACATGAGAGAATCGAAGCCTGTACCTTGTGTCTATAGGGTAAACACCTTAACCATTATGCCAACCGCCTCCAAAAATATAGTTTTATTCCTGCTGTGTAGGCATCAGTCTCACATTGTACCTTTCCATTCCCACACCATGCCATTTTGTCCCTACTGAGTATAATCCTATGGCAGAGTTTTTCAGAGCTCTACAACCCTCAGGCTGTAACTTGCCAACCTTGTATGCAGTACCAACTTCACTTCGTATAGTACCATTTCTTTACTGTGGCATATAGTACCAGTCCTGCTCTATGTCATAGGGCACAAACTGCACCAACCTTATGACCTAGTATACCACAGCCATAGGCACACGATGCACCGTCCCCATGATCCAGTGTATCTCAGCCATAGGGCACACACTGCACCAGCTCTGTGTCCCAGTATATCGCAGCCATAGGGCACACACTGCACCAGCCCTAGGACCTATAGACTGCAGCCATAGGGTACACACTGCACCATCGCTGTGACTCATAGGTTCACAGGTTCATACTAGGCTATCTGCCCTAGGGCATTTATAAGCCTAGCCAGAATGTGTTTGGCTTTCACCACCCATTTTAAATTTATTTTGCTATGCCCTTTTCGAGGTTAGTATATTGTGCCTCTGTCTAACAGTGACACAGAAGTGATACCCGGGGTAAACCTACGATCTCCCATCCACTCATCAAGATTCCTCTTGAAGAGAGTCAATGAGGGACTCTGCCTAACCTGGACTGGGATTTTATTTCAGTACTGAGGTTCAAGTCTCTCGAGCGCGTAGCTCGATGGGATTTGGATTTTATGAGGTGCAGCATGTCCATTAATTCCGGGTTGGACATGGCTTTATACGTCAGGCACAGATCGCCTCTGAACAGGCGGTATGCCACTGAGTAGAGCTGGAGTTTCTTTAACTGGGCAGCATATGGCATCTGTTTGAGCCCTTTAATCCTCTTGGTGAGGTACTTTTGGGGTCTTTCCAGTTGCTGCAGGTGTCTGGTAAGGTACATCCCAAAATGGGCATTTACTCATCCCTCATCAGGCCCATAATTGAGTACAAGAGGCACGATGACCTCCCCTGATCTAGATGTGAATCCCTTCATGATTAGGTGGGCTATATAAAATGTTTTTCTAACCACTTTGGCCACGTGGTTGTCAAATGAGAGATTGCTATCAACTTGGGTCCCCAGGTCCCTAATTACTTCTTCTGTACTTAATGGATTACCACCTATGTGGTAATTTGTGGGCACTTTGTTTTTGCCAAAGGGGATGACTATACACTTTTTGGCATTTAGCTTGAGGCCATGGCTCTGGCACCAGTTGTCTGTTTCTATGAGGCCCTTTGGAGGATGCTTGTGTCGGCTGGAGAGTTGATTATGGCGCCCAGTTTGCAGTCATCTGCAAACTTGGTCAGCCACAGTCCTTCCTTGTTGGCCTGTACCTCCGAGAAATGTATACCGAATAAGAGAGGTCCCAGGACTGAGCCTTGTGGGACACCACTTGTAACTGGTTTGGAGTCTGACATGGCTCCAGCAATTCTAACCATGTGGGTTCTGTCCTTGAGCCAGTTTGCAATCCATCTAGTGACATAGGGGTTTATATTTAAGCTGGTGAGCTTATCTATAATGCCCAAGTGGGGTATTGTATCGAAGGCTTTTGCGAGGTCCAGGTAGGCTGTGTGGACCACCTTCCCCTCGTCAATGGCCTTGGTGACTGTTTCAAAGAAATCAACCAGGTTTAAGAGGCAGGATCTGCCCTTAACAAAGCTGAACTGGGTAGGATCCAGTGTCTGTAGGTCCCCAATATCTTTATTTATGAGGTCCATGATGATCCTTTCCATAGCTTTGCAGACCAAGCTAGTCAGGCTTATGGGGCGATAGTTTCCAGGATCCATTGAGGCACCACCTTTATGAAGATGGGCCACTGTTGCTGTACGCCACTCTTTGGGCACATATCCTGTAGTAAGGCTGAGATTGAATAGTAGTTTTATGTTTGGGTTTAGCTCTTCTTGGAGTTCATGTAGGACACAGCCCGGGACACCGCCTGGTCCCATTGATGCTGTGTTTTTTGCTTTGGAGAGGGCAGCTCTTACCTGAGCATCTGAGATGTCAGGGGGGCAGCACTCTGCTGGGACAGATATTTGCCCTTTTGGTGGGGATGGGGGGGAGAAGTTTGCGCTGAACCTGTCAGCTAAGATGTTGGCAATGTCTGGGGGTTCGTTGTATTTTTTGTCATTTTGGACTAAATCTGAGCATATCTGGGAATTACCACCCAGGTTCCTAACATAACTAAAGAAAGCCTTGTGATTATCTTTAGTGTCCTGTGCAATTTTTCTCTCAAAGCTGGCATTGGACAATTTTATGAGTTTGACAATTTTACTCAGTATAGCACAGCCATAGTGCACACACTGCATCATTCCTGTAACCCAAAATAGCACAGACACAGTGCATACACTGCACCACCTCTGTGACTCAGTATAGCATAGCCAAAATGCACACACTGCATCATCACTGTAACCCAGAATAGCACAGCCATAGGGCACACTGCACCACCCCTGTAACACCAGTAAAGCACAACCATAGAGTGCACACTGCACCGGCCCTATGACCCAGTATACCACAGTCATAGGGCATATACTGCTTCTTGCCTATGACTCATATACCACAACCATTGGACACACTGCACCATCCCTATGACTCAGTATACTGCAGTCATAGGGCGCACACTACACCAGCCCTATGACTCAGTATACCACAGCCATAGGGTATACACTAAACAAGCCCTAGGACCCAGTATACCACAGCCATAGGGGGCACACTGCAGCATCCCTATGACCTGGTATACCACAGCCATAGGGCACAAACTGCACCATCCCTATGAGCCTGTACACCACAACCATAAGGAACACAATACATCTCTATATGACCCAGTATACCACAGCTATAGGGCACACACTGCCCCATCTCTGTGGCCCAGTATGTCACAGCCATTTGACACACAAACTGCACCATCCCTATGACCCGGTATACTTCACCCATAAGGGACACACTGCACCATCAATGTGACCTATTATACCACAACCATAATGCACACACTGCACCATTCCTGTGACCTATCATACCACAGCCATAAGGCATACACTGCACCGTCCCTGGGACTCAGTCTAGCGCAGCCATAGTGCACACACTACACCATCTATGTGGCAAAGAGTAGCACAGCCATAGGGCACACACTGCACCATCCCAGTGACCCCAATATAGCACAGCCAAAGGGCACATACTGCACCATCCCTTTGCCCAATATAGCAGGACTATAGGGCACGCACTGCACTATCTCTCTGACCTGGTATACCGCAGCCATAGGGTACACACTGCACCATCCCTATGACCTGGTAAACCACAGCCATAGGGCACACACCACACCATCCCTATGACCTGGTGTACCACAGCCATAGGGCATACATTGCACCATACCTATTATCTGGTATACCGCAGTCATAGAGCACATACTACACCAGCCCTATGACTCAGTATACCGGAGCCATAGAGCACACACTGCACCAGCCCTATGACCCAGTATACCACAGCCATTGGGCACACACCGCACCATCCCTGTGCCCTGGTAGCAGCCATAGGGCATACATTGCACCATCTCTATGACCCAGTATATCACAGCATAGGGCAAGCACTGCACCAGCCCTATGACCCAGTATACCACGGTCACTTAACGCATAGCATCAGACTGTGCTCTCTATTTCTGACTCACTAAAGTTACATTCCTAGATCAGCCACACACTGCCAGCCTGCAATTAAATGTCATGCCAAACCTGTGATTCACATGCTTCACTGAGTGGCCTGACGAATCTTTTTTGCCATATTGAAACAAACAAGGGAAAAAATGATCTTGATGCTGTGCTGGGACAGGTCAACCTCCTTTCTTGTGTAATCCAGCCACAACTACTACTCTTGCCATAGCCAAATAACTTCCAGTCAAACACAGAGCCAACCTGCTATTAGACTCCTTCGTATTCAAAGTATTATTGCTTGACTGTTTACTTCCACATCCAAACTCCATTCAGAATCAACCTCTTTTTTATTATTATTTTTTGTGACTTTATTTACCTGGACTGTACCTGAAAATGGTCGAGTGATTGGTGCAATACCCTGGTAAACAGATGTAAATAAAGTACTATTCCAGTCCCTCCATATACAGTGCAATCATATCTCTTAACTGTACAGATTTTCACAGAATGTCCATATTTTTGCCTCATATTTTTCTTCTGTTTTTTCACAAAATTGTGGTCTTCTGGCAAATTAGTAGCAAAACATTAAAGATTGAAGTTATAAAATAATGACGGACATTGGAGTTTCAGACTTCATACCCTTCAGAAAACTCACGCTGATGCAAAAACTGTTTTCTATAAACTTTCTAAGTTTATAAGAGCAATATTTAAAAATTAAGTCTATTTTTGGACCTTTGTCCCACTTTTATTCATGGCTTTGTCCATATTTCTTGCTCTAAGAGGTTGAGAGGTACGAGTGCAATCCTTGTAGCTTATCATAAAATCTTTACTTTTTCGGCAATTATCACCCTGTCTCATATCATGTCCATTATCTGAGCATCGTGTGTAATCTGTGTCACACAAGCCTTAATCTGCCCATTTCCATCACACCTTAGAATAGTCCAGTTCCTGACTGGAATCATACCAGCCTTAGTTCTCCCTGCAATTGTCACAGTGGCTCATTCTGTCTCCATTGTGAGCAGTGTCACAGAACCATCCTAACTGTGTACGTACCAGTCTCACCAAGTGCCATGCCATTTTCTATACTATTTTATGCCTGTTGCATATTGTCCATCTCCAATGTGCATAGTACCATATCTGCTGTGTTCATACCATTATTATACTGCACTGTGCCATTATCACATTAAATTTCCTTCCCGTCTATTTACAGTACCCTTGACTATGGGGACGGTAACATACTCAGTGTGCAAATGCTGATCTCGCTATGCTCCATGCCCACTTTGTACGGTACCATTGCCTCTACATACAGTATCATATGTTTTCTGTATATATGCAGTACTGCTCAACAGCAGCAATTTGTATACATGCACCATTTCATCCACTTATTCACAGTAATTTTTTCCACTCTGTACAAACCACTCATAGTCTTCCGATACCCCTTTCAGTGGGTACCAGATTTGTTCCTCTGTATGTGACATCACTCTGTTAATATCACTGCATGTGATATAGGGCCTACCATGTAGTAAATAGTCTTGTTTGTACCATGCTGTCTCCCCATTTACTAAAGTATCTCTGCTGTCTAAAACCAGACCTTTACTCTTTAAGGTACATTCCTAAACACATAATGTCATCTGCCATGTGTACAATACTAGACGCAGAGGGAATCAGATCAGCTTTCTCATGAATCTTAGCAGTATTGTTAATGTGCTGTCTGCACTTGGTACTGGTTCAGACTCTCTCTTTATATTCATAGCTATTCCACCACCATATTCTAGGTCCTCGTTGTGTTGTTATTGTTATTTGGTTTTTACTTTAAAAGTCTGTATGTGCCATATTAGCCTTTTTGTTTGACAAGCTATGAATATATATCTGTCTTAATAACACTGAATTGTAAAGCATGCATCCCCTTGTTTCATGGGTGTGGGTGGGAGACCATATACAGAAAAACCAAAATGTTTCACACTGAGCAAGTTTGTTTTCCAAACCCACGGTTCTTTGCAAGCATACATAGCTGCATTATTTGTTTAGTTAGTGAACAACTTCAGTAAAGAAAGAAGTGTTGAAAATTATCTCTAATGATGAAGAAAGTGAAGTGGTTGACATTCAGTTTCTAAAAATCAAGACCAGTGACATTTTGGCTTTTCAAAAATACATCATCGGTGGTAGTTAGGGAGAGATGAGTCAAAAAGCATAAGTGGGACAAAGAGCTCATTCATTCTGTAGAGCTTGTGCTTTGTATCCAGTGCACTTTGTTATTCTGCATCCTGTCATCCTGAAGAAGTACCATGCTTGTCATAAGTAATGATGCAGTACTAATACAGACATGTTACATTCTTTACAAGTTTCCTTGAGTGTCATAGTAGAATCGTTCTATTACATGCCATCCTCACTTACTGTACCATCTTAACCTTGCTCAAGAGATCCTTCACACAAATTATCAGCATTGTTTTATTTATTTTATTTGTAGGACCTTAGTAGTCTGGCATTGTATGGACTTCAAATGTAACATAACACAGCCAGATCCTAATAATGGTATGCATTACTAGTATGCTTGTTACACATTTAATAGTTCACATAAGCAATACATACTGTTTAATTTTCTGCTATAAAAGTGACTCAGTGGGTAGAATTATCACCTCACAGCAAGAGGTTCTCCATTTCCTGTCCCTGCTGGGGTGTCTTCTGTGTGGGGACTTCATGTCTTCCTCGTGTTTGTGTGGGTTTTCTCCAGGGGCCCCAGAATCATCTCAACTCCCAAAGATGTGATGCATGCCAACTGGCGACTTTAACTTTTTCCTAGGTGTGAATACATTGTGTGTGTGTGTGTGGGGGGGTATTTGATATAGTAGAAAGTCTAGGCAATCTACATTCATTCTTTACTTGCCTAGTAAACTCCATAGAAAAGGGCAGCTGTTCACAAATTCAAACATTAAATTTTGGAAAACTGAAAACTTGCAGAAATATTTCTGTACCCTATCATATGGCTAGCTGTATGTTATCATTGGGTTGATATCACTTACCTGAACTGCAGGACATCGAACGGCTGATGTGCAAAGTCATGGTTTGTACGGGGCAGGAAATCGAATGATGAGCAGTCGAACGAGGTTAGTCAAGAAAGTGCGTACTGAGACTGTGCACAGAGGCTGCTCTTCAGTTAGGAACATGGAAGTATCCCATTTCCTCACTGTAGTGCAATCTCGGAGTTGGTATATTTAAGTAAGGGGGGTGTGGGGGGTGCAGGGAGGCATACCCCCTCCCTGCAAAATAGTAGAGGTGAGGTAATGGTCATATCTTAAAAAGGGGAATGTTGATATTATGGAATGCACTTTTTAGTGCAAACTATTTTCAACATTCCTCTCTTTAGATATGTTAGGTTTAGATGTTATTTTTCGGTCTAATGCACATTTGATGTTAGTGCATTCGACCTTATCATGTTAAACCGTTATCATTGTATATTTTTTATCTCCACGTGATTGTTAATGCAATTATATTATTGTGCATTTTCTATATCAATAAGTGTTATTCAATATTTATTTCAGTCTGCTTCTGTTTGTCACTAAATACTTCATGGCCCAGGTCGCAGCTAAAAAAGGTCCTTGCACCAATCCATCTATCAGAATTATATAAATAAATCAAATAATATGGTTTAATTTGCTTGTTTGAGTATTTAATTGACTTATCTAAAACATTTTATACTTATCCACCTAAATTTTCCTTCTGTGATATATTTTCCACTTCAGCCAGTTCATTTTTGGTTTTAGCCTAATTACACTTCATAAGTGCCTCAGTCTATTATCAGCTTTGCACTGCCATTTTGTAGCAAGCTGTTTTTACCTGTTATATTACTTTACCTTTCTATAAGTCATCACCACCGTTAGACACTTTGTAGTCCTTACATAGGACCATAAATCTTCCAAGCACAGTGTCAGTGATGTTGTGTACCTTACTGAGCTCATATTATGTGGTTTCCAGTTTGAACTGTTCTAGCCTCATTCATTAACACATCACACTCACCCAGTAAGGTAACAGGCTACCTCAGTAGTACTGTAGAATGAACTTGTGGCATCCCATTATAAGTAAACTCCTTGGATTTGTGTACTTTTAAGTATGCTCAAGGAGAAATGCATTTAGTATACATAGGAAGTGTGGATGGGAGAGTTGCAGGGGCCTGGGTCTGCCTTCCTGAAACCAATGCAGTTTAATATTTAATAGCTAATTTATTACTTTGTTGTGTTTTTTCTTTTTATTTGTGGAATCATGTATGGATTTTCAGTGTTACTGGAATCATCATATGGTGTTTCAAACTTTGATAAAGCATCAGGCCTGCTCCATACCTGTACAACTTCCTAGCTTTTAATTATTGGTTCATTAAATATCACAATTACTGGCATCATAGTGCAATGTAACAAATGTTTGTCTGTTCCGTACTTTCTGTGTCCTGTAGAATCTTCATACTGTTTGTGCAGGTTTACTCAGTATTGTGCCAGGCTTGCTCGATGGTAATAATGACCTCATACTGTACCATACAAATCTCACACAGCACCATATCAAATTTGCTCTGTCTTCTGGTAGCCGAATGCTGCACCTCACTAGCTTTTTGAGTCACTGTAGCAGAGTTACTATGCTCTGCACTGGCCTCAGTTTGTACTTTAATAGCTTTGCATTTTTTCTTTTGTCATACTGGCTTCACATCATACCATACAGGCTTATTAAGTCACATATTGAATTTCTTTCTGTATCATATAATTGCTTTTGTTGATCATAGTGATGTCCTTTTGTATTTATAACCAATAATTAAAAATTTGGCAAAGTAATACATCTGAGCCTGACTGACTTGGAAATACTCTTTTTTTCTCATACGAACCCTGTGTTTTATTGTGCAACAGTAATTTAAAAAATGGTCTAAAGTAACCAAACTGAATTACTGGAAAGCATAATTTGTACCATTTGTAATCCTGCAATACTAAGTGAACAAGCACTGGTCCAAAATTTATTTTAAATATTTGGGAAAACACTTAAGTACTGTATCTTCAGTCTAGGATCATTGACTCATAAGTATACATATATAAACATTTAAAATGGTTAAAAACAAAAAAAAAAAGGGAGTTGGATTTAATGCCACATTAATAGTCGTATAAGATGATGCTTTCACACACTGTACATCTGCAAGTCATTTCCACAGAATTAATTTAGCACAAAAGGACAGACAAATAAAGGAATACCACTATAAAATGTGATAATGAATAAAAGGCAAGAATAGGCTTTTTATTAGCTTAATTGTATAATAACAGTAATCATTGAGATGTCATCACATAGATTGGATTTACTTGGGCTTTATCCTTATGGGTTACCCTCAGTGGTATGAATTTGGTCTCACCCATGGTTAGGTGTCATCATTGCTTTACTATGCATCTTTTTGTCAATATATATTAACTGATGTAGTAAGTGATGAACAAAATGTCCACATAGAAGAATTCCAGTTTACTATGCTATCATGTTTCAGTACTTTTCCCTAACACATCCTGAATTAGCACCATACTTGTTACAGCATGCACTGTCATGCTTCACTCTGTACTGTACCAGTACCAGTTGGTATTATATGGTGCCTGGTTAAACTCCCCCTTGTGGACATGGGACCTGTGCCAGTGCCAGTGTGTATTATATGGTGCCTGGCTAAACTCCTCCCTTGAGGACATGGGACCTGTACCAGTTGGTATTATATGGTGCCTGGCTAAACTCCCCCCTTGTGGACATGGGACCTGTACCAGTGCCAGTGTGTATTATATGGTGCCTGGCTTAACTCCTCTCTTGTGGACATGGGACCTGTACCAGTTGGTATTATATGGTGCCTGGCTAAACTCCCCCCTTGTGGACATGGGACCTGTACCAGTGCCAGTGTGTATTATATGGTGCCTGGCTAAACTCCTCCCTTGTGGACATGGGACCTGTACCAGTGCCAGTGTGTATTATATGGTGCCTGGCTAAACTCCTCCCTTATGAACATGGGACCTGTGCCAGTGTCAGTGTGTATTATATGGTGTCTGGCTAAACTCCTCCCTTGTGGACATGGGACATACTTCTAATTCTGCAGAGCTGAATGTACAAGTCTTATTTTGCAGTCAAAGCTTGGTTCAGGTGGGTGGGGACCACATACAAACAGAGTGAAGTGTTTCAGACTGAGTATGCTTGTTTCTGACGACACAAAAGGAAGTAATGACGATTATGGGTTTTATAAGGCATGGAGGGACTTACATTTGCAAAAACTCTTATGTTATGAGGTTTCATTTAATAACACATCAAAACAAGTGGGCTTTGATAACACTTTAATGTAGCGATAAGCACATACAGACAGAGGTACTTACAATGCTCACTTCCTGTCCCATTTAAAAGTGTAACATTAAGTAATCAGACACTGTATAAGGTAGGCTGCTTCATTTCTGTTTTGACGTTTGTGTCTCTTGTTCCTAGGAATTACTATATACAGTCAGGGCTACACTGATTTTCTAATCAGAGGTATTCCACCTTCTTTCTGTACCTCAAATTCACCACTGGTGTACTACCAAGCTCTATCCTTGGACCCTCTTCTTTAACATTCTCATTAGTTCTTTTCACACATCCACACAACAGGCCTCCCTAATGTAGTACACAGTACACACTCCACACTCATTTGCATGTCTGACAACATGACAAACCTCCAAAAAAAAGAATTCAAGAAGCTTTTAAAAGCAGCTGAAACATGACTTTGTAACTCACAACTCATGCTCAAACCTAAAAAAAATACAACTTTTTTCCTCCCAAATCCCTCTGCTATGAAAAACAAAATTTAAAGTCCTCTCTTGATAATACCACCATCATTCATATTACTTATTAATTAATGATAATGATAAATGGATAATAATAAATTTCAATATTCATAATTGCATAATAATTGCATAAAAAACTCCTCAAAAATAGATAGAATTAAAGAGCTAAAAACTTTCACACAACAACAGCTATAGCTTACCAGTACCCCTCTCCTCTCCTCTCTTCTTTATGATGCTGCCATGCTTAGTAACCTTCAGAGATCACCAAATCAAAACTTGAACAATGCTATAATAAAGTTGCTAAATTTGCAGCAAATACACCTTTTGGAACCCACCACTGTATACCACTAAAAAGCTACCCCGACAAATAACATTTACATAGCTTCTTACCCCCTGTAAAATTATCCAGAATCCATCTACTTGTCCAGGACAAGTTTTTACGTCCAGTAACATTCTACACAACTATGTTCCTAGTTGGTCATTATGATCCAGTGATCAAAACCTTCTGTCTGTCCGCCAAGCTATCACATCTGCTGGGCATTGTATGTACTCGAACCATGTTGCTAAGGCCTGGAACTCCTTATCTCTGTCCATCAGGTCAATACCATCCCTCCCATTCTTCAAAACCATTCTGAAATACTTCCTAGCCAAAAAATGGTTGTGTTATTGGTTAACACCAGGATTAAATATTTCCTCAAATGACAACAAATACCTGTTCTTCCTTGCATCTCCTTACTCCTCCTTCTGTACTCACTATCTATCAATTTTTCTCCCCTAGCATTCTCTCTAAATATACCATAAGCCTAATTTTCTCTCACTTCATATTGCAATTCCTATTTGTATTAGTCTAACTTACCTTTAACTTCTTTATAAACTGACTAAAATTTCTCTATTAAATCATGGTCATATAATTTGCATCTGTTGTTAACTAATGTTTTCATATGAAGTCTAATTTTATATAACTATTTAAAGTCTATTTGTTTTTCGTATTATTTTTAAAGACTGTAAAATTATTGTTCTTAAAATGTTTTGTGATACTTTGGAACTTTTCTCCCCATGCCTGTGCTGAAAATGGGCTCCTACCCAGTCGGATTTTCCTGGTAATCAAATGTAAATCAATCAATAAATAAATAAATACAACAGAGTAGACTATAGAAAGACTGAATAAGTTAATTTAGAGAAATCTAATAGTTTTGCAATTAGATATGGTAGCTCATCCGTTATTAGACCCAAAACTGGAAAAATGATAACAGATAAATTCACAATATGAATCTTCTAAGTGCTGCTGTCTGCTTCAAGACTGGACAGACACTATCCTGAGTCCGGAGTTTGATGACAGGGTCAGTGCTGACCTTAGACATTTGAAGACAATATCAGTATCAGTTTATATGCTAGGATGATCTTAGGCTTTTGCCTTCTGTAACTTTAGATTGGCTAGTGGCTGATAGCAGTTCTTCATTGCACTCCTCTCTGCACTTGTTGCTGAATACAGTTCTGTGCCAAGTTGTGTCAGGAATGAACAGAGATCAGCATCAGTCTTAACACTGAGCTGCACACTGAGCAGGGGTTGCTATTAGTTCATCAATGAAGATATACTTGATTTGGTATGATACTGCAATTCGGAATTTTTCTGTTTTATATCTGGACTGCAGATTAGGTAGAAACTTGTAATTGTGACTCTTAGTTTTAGACAAAAGCCTATGTCAGTCATGACAATTTTAAATTGAGTGATAAAATCATTACCAGCTCTCAACTTGAGGCCTGAATTTGCATGTTGGCTATTCTCCTGGATGTGAAGTGGACAAGTGATGGGGTCATTCTGACTCGGGACTTGTACATGGTTAGTGGTTGGTATGTGTCTGGAGAAATGATTTTCAATGGTCATTATTAGTATTGTTCCATGCAGACCGTTTCTGATAGCAGAAGGACAGAGCTCTTTTGGACTGAACAGCTGACAATGCATCTTTCATTGTTTTCCACACTAGACTGGATGAAGGTTGATACCATTCCAAACTCAGTACTGATGAGAAGGTTTGTATTATGGCTAGTGAACTTAGATTTATTGGATTTCAGTAACTGCTTTAGTTCAGTGCGTCCTGTATCTCAGCAGCGAAGAATGGGTACATAAATAGGCTGTTCTAGTAAAGGAAGAAGTAAGTGGCAGTAGTGGTAATTAAAAATCAAATTGTTTCTAAGCTGCTTCCTTCTGTTGTTTTTCTTTATTGCTTGTTTTATCTGCTTCATTTTTATTATTGTTGAAGTGTTTTGCCTAATAAGCATTTGTAATACATTTGAAGAAGAAGGAGTTTACAAAAGTTATTCAATACACATCGCAAATAAAACATAAGAATTAAAATTTGTATTTCGCCACCTCAGTTTGTGGAAATGTTTTACATGACTGCGCAGTGAAATGGATGGTTACTGATGAGTATGATATGAGTGTTGGCTGTGACTCAGTGGTTAAAGATGTCTGCATAAACATTCAGAGCCCAGAATACAATCCTTGATCTCCATTCACTGTCTGTGGAGCTTGATGTTCCACTTGTGTATGTGTGCTTCATCTGGATTTCCTTCCACCTTTCAGGCACATGCTAGTTGATTTGGCTACTCTAAATTGTCAATATATATTGTGTTTACGCTTGTTTTTGTAGGCTGGGTCATATTCGCATAACTGATTATAAAATGTAATCAAGTAATTTAAAAAGGAAAATGTTGCTATGTACCCATGGATCAAATCACCAGGCAGCAGAAGCAAGAAAATGGATCAGATGAGTATGTAGTGTCAACAGAAATCTCTTTCCATAAAAAAGACAACTTAGGTATGTTTTCAGAAACACAACAGTAGCATCCACTGTGGAATGCATTGTCCCCATTTAACAAATGTATATGGTCCTTCATGGTCAAATTAACAGTGAATCTTTTTATATCCCCCATCCCTGGTGTCCACACAGCATGGACGCTTGATGGTGTTACTCACAAGTGTACAGTATGTGACAGTAACAAAACAGACTGATGAAAACAAGTCTTGTTTTAACAAAATGGAAAAATGCACCTGCACCTTAATGGCATAATGTAACCTGACAGCCACAGTATTAAGGGTATACAGTTAAGACTGTAATCTGTACAGCACAGCAGACTGATCCTTGTCCTGTTTCCATTTTTATAGCAGTCTGTATCTTAAGACAGTATAACTGCTGCCTCATGATCGCTGAAAATGAACTCCTACTTATCCCAAATGACATTGTCTATGGCAGGCATAAATACTTAAACTGGGGACATCCTTCTCTCAACTAGTATCATGCATTGAGCTTAACACGGTCTTACATCATGCCCATCTACACAACATCCACCTATTGTAAATACACAACATTTTCATCCTGATGCATTTAAACAAATCTCTACATAAGCCACTTCCTAGAACTCCTAAATCTAGGCATCAGTTTAAAGCCTCATTTCTACCTCCTACATGTTTCCCAGTATCAACAGAACTAAACCAACATACAGCACTGTCTGATTCTACATTGAACATAACCACAAAAAGAGATCACACAACTACCATGGAGAAGCCCTTAAGGGAGAAGGAGTAACCTGTACATCTGGCAATGTCCTGATCATAGGTAAATCCACAGTTAAATACACAGAGATGCTGGACTCATTGAGCTAAGCAAAGATAATAAGGCTGTCTGTTACATGCCAGGATCAACAATGTCACCAGGTTCCTCAAGCCTCTTCAGCCCAGGTAGACACATTGGGACCATTGTGCATGTGGATGACTTGAGATGCATCTCTTTGAATCATATGACCTGATAGACCTCTTGTCTACCATCACCAAGAATGATGCCGCAATACAAACAAAAGATAGTAACTTTAATTGTTGGCTCATCTACTGGTGTCATTCTAAGGAGATACGATATATGTCAGACAGGGAAGAGATGGTGAAGAAGAGTGGCTGCTTTGCTAAGAATGACCCGCGTCTCTCTCATCATGGCTTCCGTATATTAGCTTAGTCTTTTTCCTCTCCATATTGTCTTTCTAAAAAACATTGTCACTTCAAGTTTCCCATATAACCAATCAAAACAGTATTAAGGTGGCACGGCTAAATGTTGAAACCTTAACAAAAAGCTCAATTCCTTATGGGCATTCATAACTCTGGAAAATGTAGACATGGCTTCAGAACAGGGCAGGCATTTGATGCCAGTGACTCCCTCAGATCCAACACTGAATTAATAGGTGTAGCTGGAGGGAGTGTTTCTGTGTTCCTAACAATTGCATCTCCAGACTCAATGCAGAGCAATGTCATTGAACTGCTCCACACCCTTCTCACAATAAACAAAACCCAATATGACATCGTTGGCAACAGTATCCATAACCCTGGCAAACCACAAGGCATATCTAAACAAAATGACAATTTGACATCACTGTAGAGCCCAATACTCCTTGGGTGACTTCAGCTACTGAATTTATATTACCAAAAATAAGTATGCCCAAAGATTGCTAGACTTTAATAATGCCAACTCCCTAGAATGAGGAGAAGTCCCCCCCCCCCCCATGTTCAGCACCCATACCTCTTAGCTTTCTAGTGCAGGAATTCTGAACAAAGACAAAAATAATGAGGGGTCAAAGGCCCAAAAATCAGAGACAGATTTTTAAGTCTTGCTCATACAAATTTAGAAAGTCGCTACAGTAACAGGTTTTGCATTAGCATTTCTGAAGAGTGCAAGGTCTGAAACTCAGATGTCTATCATTATTTCATGACATCAGTCTTCAGTGATTTGCCAAAAAAAACCATGCATTTTATGAGGAACAGACCAAAAATATAAGGCAAAAAACCTGGATATTCTGTGAAATTCTCAACAGTCGAGAGGTATGTATAGCACCTATAGTTACCAAATTTTGGTCAAATCTGAACATGCACTAACACAGAAGTCTTCAACCTGTGGCTCTGGAGCCACATGCGGCTGTTCCACCCCTCTGCAGTGGCTCCCTGTAGCTTTGAAAAATAATGCCACTCTGCAGCATGACACACAAGCACTGAGAGCAATAGAGTGATGGATTTTAAATATTGTTCTTATAAACTTAAAAACTTGCTAGAATAACATGGTTTATTTTACCATGCATTCCACACACACACTGAGATCGAGCAATTCCTTGGCAGCATCAGCATCTCCTGATAGGTTTCTGTACCTCTCCACCATACCTCTGAAACTCTTAACCACAAGACATCTGGACACAGCCACAAATAAAGGGGGAACAAAGGAAGAAAAATAGGGACCGGATTTTAAATATTGCTCTTATAAACTTAGAAACTTGCTTGAATAACACTGTTTCTGTTAACATGCATTTTCCACACACACACACACACACACACACACACACACACAGTTACTTGTCAACTGTACAGATTTTTTGCCTCATAATTTGTCTGTTTCTCATAAAATTGTGGTTTTCTGGCATATCATTGGCAAATTATTTAGGGCTGAAGTCAGAAAATATAGACAGACATTTGAGCTTCAGATCCTTCAGAAAATTCATGCTAATGCAAAACCTGTTCTATCAACTTTCTAATTTAGTAAGAGCAATATTTAAAACGTGTCCCTATTTTTGGGCCTTTGTCTCTCCCATTATTTATGGCTTTGTCCAGATTTCTTGCTCTAAGAGGATGAATGGTATGACACACACACACACACACACACACACACACACACACACACACACACACACACACACACACACACACACACACACACACACTCTGACAGCAATCAAGTGATCCGAATAAAAGTCTCAACAAAGGAATAGGGACAGATTTTAAATATTGCTCTTTTAAACTTAATTCTTTTATATATATATAGTTATTTTACTATATATAAAACTTAATATGCTGTGTTATCTTCATTTTACGTGTCAAATATGTTTTGTGGCAACAGATGAATTTTATTTGATAGGAGATAGGCCAAAATGGCTCTTTTGATAGTGAAGGTTGCAGACCCCTGCACTAACACTTACCTTAAGTGCAAGAGACTACTCCCAGGTAAATCTCCTCCAACTAACAGATAACCTGATGAAACTGGAACACCTTTCTCACCCCAATGAGCCCACATCTCATGCAGACTTACTTACAGATATGTTCTTTTGCCCACTTGTAGTCTGGCCTTGAGGCTTTTGTCTGCCTAAGGTACAAATACAGCGCGAAATTAAAGAAGAAACCTAATTTATGAAACTTCAGTACTAAAAAACTGTATAATAAAGGAAGAAACTCATAGTCCAGAAAAGTAAAACCAATACCACATTAGCTAGAGAAGAACCCAAAAAGATAAAAAACAACAACAAAAAATATTACATCGTCCAAAACTAAGTACAAATTGAGAGGTGGAACCCATGCGAAGGATAACCACAAAGCCTTCTTCATCTATATCAGCAAACTTAGAATTAATACTCAACAGTATTCTGCACTACTACAAAATAACCCCGCATACTCATCCGTGAGGACATTGCCAACATATTAGCAGACAATTTCAGCTCAAACTTTAATCCCCTAATTATCTGCAGCACATTAGAGTGCCTATGCCATTGCACCAATCAACTTTGAGCAAGTCTCAAGTGCTGTCTCCAAGGTTAAGATCACTAGCTCAGTTAGCCTAGATGATATGCCTTCTTGTCAAAAGCAAATATTGGCTGATTTGTTAATTGTGTTCACCACTGGATTCATGCCAGAGATATGGAGAACTGCTGTAGTAATCTCAATTCACAAAAGGGTACTCACTACTGATCTGGGAAACTGTAGGGCAGTCGAGTGAATCATTATGGAACTCATTGACAAAGATACAACCTGTCTTCAATCCCTGGACCAAAACCAGTTTAGGTATGATAAAGGATCTAGCCTCCTAAACCTGGTGGACATTTTCAAACAAAAATAATGAAGCATTGGATTCAGACAAAGTTTTTTACATTGCATATCTTGATTTGGCCAAAGCCTTTGATGCCATTCCACATTCTGGCATCATTAGTAAGCTGATCAAACTAAATGTAGCCCCCTATGTTATCAAATAGAAAGCAAATTAAATATAAGTCCCTATGTTGTCTTCTGGATAGCAAACTAGCTCACTAACAGAAATCAGTCTATTAGAGTTGGAGGTACAGTGTCAACCAAAAGAGTAGTTATCAGCAGTGTACCCCAGAAATCGGCACTGGGACCACTTCTCTTTGGTTTCTACTTTTCTTACATCAAGGTCAATGTCAAAGGCACTGGATTCTCCAGGAGGGTTTAATGCTTCCTAATGTGTATTTAGACCACAGCTTAAGACTTAATGGCAAAGAAATGCAGCATTTTCTTACTAAGGCAATCAAAGGCATGTCCATCTTGAGCTATCCTGACTGCTTTATAGTACTGCCACTCTTGTCTGTGTCCTACCAACCTTTCAGAGGGGACCACTGCCTAGCCTACAGAATCTTGATGGATCTGGTCCTATGAAACCTCCTTCACATTCTCAAAACTAATAACATCCTAAACACCCACTCAAAAAATCTAAACTTCCTTCACAATATAAATAGGACATGCCAGTGTGATAGGTATATTTCAGAGAGAATATCTCTTATATAGCCCCCCCAGGATGGAAAGGGGATGTAACTAGGTCCAAAGTAATTCCTCCTGTTTGGGGTTTGGTATTAAATCATGTCTTGGTAAATTCGGTGTGGGATCATGTAGCTAGGCTACAAATGTTCCACCAGATCAACACGGTAGTATTAACCTATGAACTTCTGAATACATTATACTGCATTTATAGAGGAAATGCACCAGGTTTCTGCACATAAGTGGGTGTTCCTTCCACAGGGAACACATAAGGGATAGCATACCTGCTGGAAGTGAAACCGGTCTATATACTGAACTGCGGCCTGACATGCCATCATATTGTGCACAGATAACACTTATGTGTCTGCATGGAGTATATTACATGCACACGCTTATGATCTATATACTAAACTGCTCTGTAAATACAGGACAAGGTGAAGCAGTGGTATATCTCAAATAAGCTGCAAATAACGATATGCAAAAAGCAAGAATGGTGTTCCTTCAACAGAGAGTGTCTACTGATCGTTACATACAGGCCAGCAGGATGTACCCAGCAGCAACTTACAACTTCCTATGCAGCTGACATATACACAGCAGAGCAAAATAAGAATGAAGAATTTGATGTCACTGCTGACTAGGCCAGCCCTAGGTGAAACGATACCCTAGGTGAGGGGCTCCATGGCACTCTTCTGTTTGCCTACAGACCCCGTACCATGTACACACCCCTTTCATGCCTGCACTCTTCAGCAGTTTACCATGAAAAACATAAGTTTTATGAGGAACAAATCAAAAATATCAGACAAACTCAGGGACCTTCTCTGAAATCAGGGAAAGTTTTCAGGCAATATGTTTGCCCAGCAAATCTGTTCAGTGCCCACATCTGTTTGCCTGCTGGGACTGAAAAAAAAAAAGTTACCTCTTACTCTATCCAACTGCTGGTGCTGCTCTCAGCCATCCACAGTTATTATCCTGTTTACCTCAGAATATTTTTGGCTTCCTTGCTGTTCATGAATCAGATTGCTTGTATGATGACAATTAGTGGAATGTCCCACAACTTGATTGGACAAATGCAAAACAATTCCTGCATATGTTGCCAGAGCTTTGAACAATGGAGTCTTTCTGTCCTTTATTTATGTATTTATTTTTTTTAAATAACAAAACATGGAAACCCTGCTACTGTGGTGCTTTATTTAAAAACAAATAAATAGATAAAGGCAGAAGGCACCCTTGGCAGCTGCATAGCTTGCCTATGCATAAGGCCAGCTATGCTGCTGATCTTGGATGAGAACTGTAAAGACCTTTCAATGTGTTGTACTCAGGAAATTGTTGGCACATTTATTGTAATCCTGTTGTATTCCACTCCACTCAGTATTATAGATGAACAACATCAGGGTATCCGTGTATACGTCATAATGCAACATAGAGAGTTTTACTGGCTGCTGCAGCTGTTCCATGATTTATCTGTTGCCATGAAGATAGAGGTGTGTCCTCATTTTGTCCTCAAAAATAATGATTTTATAGTTACTGCTGTATGTAAGGCTGCACAGAGATTGCCAAATTCACCTCTGTAAAAACTATACAACTCTGTGCAAACAGGCAGAATGTGCTTCCCACTATGGGAGGGATTGGTGTTTAGGGATATTACCTGGCTGCCTTATTTACATCCAGAATATGTGCTCACTGCAGTATGTTACAGCATTACTATGCTGCTGCATTCTAGCACTGACTAGGTTCAAATGTTGTCTATGTTTGATAATTGAAAGAGGCAACAGAAAGGCTTTCTATATATTCTGTGTCACCATTTCCCTTTGCTTTCTGACATGTGTATACAGTGATTTCACTATAATGTGTTTCAGTGATTTATATTCATTGACTGATAGCATACATACTGGTGTTTCCTTGACTCTGCAAGACGATTAAATGGGTTGTCAGACAATAAATGAATAAATAAATGACCTCATTGCCACTAACATGGCATTACATTTAATGTGTAAAATAGTACAGTACTTTCAGGTATAATTATCCATCAGACTAAGCGGCTTTGTTGTCTGTCATATAACACTTCTTGCTGTGGAATTGATGACATGGTAATAAACTAACTCCTTTATGTCTGTATGCTGCCATCAGATTTGTGGATTATATAACATTTAGTTTCTTCAATATTATCACATACCTTAGACTTGATAGCAAAATACTGACTCCATTTACAAACATGGCAGCAACACCACTGCAAAAAGAACCATGTAACATTAGAAGGCCATTGGCTAAGCAGGGAATTCAGAAGCAAGAAGCAGGAAGTGCAACAAATGAATTATGCATAATCCAGAATACATCCACTGGCCTATTCCATGGTTTACACTGTATGTAGAAATTCCAAGCCAGTTTACTAGATAAGGTTCTGTTCTTTTTATTTAGTTTTGGCTGGCTATTTGATACAGAGCCATGAAGACCCGGTTTGGGCTGCTTCTGTAATAACATGGACTCAGTTTAGTTAAAATTATCCTTGTCTGCCTGTATTGTCATTGTATGCCTATAAAATGCCAAGCCCATCTGAATCATACCCCAAACCATTCACTGATTATTCCTGTGCTAAGCATTATCCATGTGCGAAGATTTGTGCAGCTGTCTTAAATGTAGTTGGCGTGATGTTTTTTGCTTTACAAGTTCCCACATTTGACAATATTCAGCAATGAATAGAAATAAAGCAGTTCTTACATTTTAATGACTGAATATGCGAAAGCAGAAGATTATTTGGTGAAGAAGATTTGGAGGCGACAAGAAGAATGCAAGACGAAATGAGGATGTCCAGCAAAGAGGTAGATGGATATCATGAGAGAAGATCTGCAGCCATGAGGCATGACTGTCAAAGAAGGTAGGTTAGTAGCACTGAATTTAGAGAAATGGTGCCAACTGATGCAACACCACAGGTGGGGCCCATGTAGAAACTGGGAAAAAAGGAGATTAATAGTAGTGATGATGATTAACTAACACAAGAAAGACATCCTGGTATATTTTTGAGGCTGCCTATAGCAACATCTTTAACACTAACTTTTGGACATTGGCCTGAATGAATTTGCTGCCTTTAAGGCATTGTGGGTTTGCAGTAAGACTGAGTGAAACACAAACTACTCTTCGAGTGCTGGAGAAAAATCATAGGGAGCTACACTGGTCAGAAACTATACAGATACTAAAAGGTAGAAAGCAAGTACAAAGTGAAAACTGAAAAAACAGGAAGTAACAAAACGTAGATTGTGGTAAGACACGAAGGTACATCAAAAATTGGATGGGGTATGTTAGAGCATCCAGGGAGAAAATCCATGGGAGTTTTAATATCACTTAGTCTGACAGTGGAGATGGAAAGAAAAAGTTTCTCAGTTGCCTGGCAGCCACTGAGATTCATTTTTGTGAAACCTGTTCAATGTCAAATGATCCATTAAATACAGCTTTTGCTTCTTACACTGTTTTGTCTTAGGTAGAGTATGTGAACCAGCAAATTTATCAGTGACTTCCAATGGCTTATTCCTCCAAAATTAGAGGTAAATATCTTTAAAGGTGAAAGCAGATTTATAAAAAGCACATTGATTACAGGTCATGGCAACATGTACAAGACTGGCAAGAAAAATATCTTTTGTATGGTAATTTTATCTTTACAGCTCTATAAGTGGTTGTCTGCAATGTTTGTTATACAAATATAAATACATAGTGAAATGAAATACAGGTATAGTGCTGTCCTGGTACAAATTATTTAGCTTTTTTCTTTTCTTCAGTACTTGTGCAAACTCCTAAGCGTGTTTCTTTTCTTTAGCCCTCATATTTCTAAGTATTTCATCTTCATCCTCTGGTATCTTCCCAATTGCCCTGTTCTTAAAATTATCTGCCACTAAAGTTATATGAATTACAGTTTTCTGAGACAGTGTGAACCATGTACAGTTATTGTGTTGGTGTTAAGTGACTTAGTTTCATTACTTAGTATCTTATAACATCCCTTTTATTAAGGCATCCACTCCAGTTTATATATCATTATTTTTGTTAATTTGTACTCAGTTCATTGAGAAAATGTTTGAAGACTAATTCAGTGACCACAGCTCATTGAAACAATACAATGTTTTAAACAGGACGCAACTTGCTAAAAGGAAAGAAGTTGATTTTAAACATTTATTTGCTAAAACAGAGAGAAGATGCATCTTATGCATTTGTGCTGGCAATGAGCATCACTTATAGCTTACATAACTGTTGATTGAGTATGCTTGAGTGTTTGGATTCAGAAAATATCAGCTTTATTTCCTGAATCCTCACATTGTTAAAATAATATCAGTCTTAGTCACTGTTGTTTTATGTCATTGTCATTTTTTATTTTTATGCAACAGAGTTCCTAATTACTAAATGGTGATGATGTAATTATATTGCTTGTCTTATAAAATTTGTTGTCAAACTTCAAAGTTTGAAGGCACTCGTTTACTGGGCTCAACTTTTGAGGCTCAAGCAGGAAATGGAATATCTGCTCTCTGCTGAGATAACAGACAACAATTTAACCCCTGGAAACTGTTAGAAGTCATGAAAGATAATCTGCCGTAAATAATGCTGCTTTAAATTCTACCAGAGACTAAGCCAGCAAATGGGAAGAAAATTATGTAAAATGGTTATTCACTGAATTAGAAAGATTTTTGTTAGAATGCATATGTTTATATTGCCAACCTGAATCATTCACAGCTTCCGTAACTGTTAAATAGAGTACCTCACTTTCTTTGGATTCAGAAACAACCCACATTTTGTTTGAACAATTTAATGTGTTACAAATGACAAGAAATAATCTGACTCATTATCATTTTATGTCATTGTGCTTTTGTTGCTTTTACAAAATGAAGTTCCTAACACCTGCGTGTTTTTGTTGCTTTTGTTTTGGACATTTGTTTTCATATTCTTATTTATACTTAAAGCACTTTTGTTTGTAGTCTTTGGGAGTAGCTGAATTGGCTAGGCAGGTCAGAATTATGAAGAGGACAAGGGCTAGTCTTGCACTTTAAATGCATACTTCTCTTCAGTGTTGAAAAGGAACATGAGTACTGGATATTAATGAGAGAACAGGACAGAGGAAAATGGTAGGCAGACAGATGAGATGATAAGGGGTGAAAAGTTGTACAAAGGAAAGGCTAAACAAACAGGAATGAATGGCCTTCACCTATAATCCTTAGAATGGATTCTGGATAACAAGTATGTTTCTGACAGAGCTGTGCAATAGTTCACTTAGGGAAGGGGTGGTTCTAGCAAACAATGCAAGCAGTGGTGCTGAGCTGACAGACTTCACTGATGTAGCAAAGCGCAACTCTGAGAATTAAGGTTTCATGAGCCTTAGTACTGGGCAGGGCAATGATGCATTCCTGAAGTCAAGGCTCATGAAACTCCTGGAGGAGGAGAGCTTACTTCACAAATTCCACTATAAATTCACAGCAGGAAGATCCAGAGAGACTGTACTAATCCAGTTCTGTGACCAAGTCACCAGGTATGTGTACAGAAGCAATCTTGTGAATGTAATCTGCAAATTTGACTTGATTCCTTAACAAAGGCTTCTAGTGAAAGAGGGCTAGAAAAAGAAATTAACTGCAGGTTGATTTGCTGAAGCTGTGCTTGTGTGACAGGGAGCAGAGTGTTATGGTGACGTAGGAACTATCAGAGGACAATAAAGCACCATGTGGCATCCTGCAGAGGTCATTCTTCTGCCCATCCATATTTAGCATACTAATCTTTTATTACAAGGCTGCTGTATATATTTGAGGGCTACCTCAAAAATCTGGAATTTGTTAATATAGAAGGACTAAACCATATGGCTCAGTGCAAAATGATAGAAGCAACTACATACCAGTGTTTATATTTAGTAGCACATTATTCATGGATAGAAAATTGAACATGCCCTCCTTTCAAGTCCTTGTGAGACTACAACTGATGTAGTCCATGCAGTTCTAAAGGCGTTAAAAGAAGAGAAAGGTCTCCCTGCTGGAAAGAGTACAGAGGAAGGCAGTATGAATGGTATAGGTAATGACAATAATGGCAAATGAAACTAAGGTTGTAGAACTTGAGTACTTGTCACTAGAAGTTATTAGAGATGGAATACATAATACAAGTCTATATGTTATTAAAGAGAATGTATGAAGGAATAAGAGTGGGCAGGAAGCATGGGCTTCATAGAGGAAACATAAGTACTATAAAAGAGAGCATAATTTATCCAACAAGAAATTAGGAAAAGTTTCTTCATGACAGCATGAGAATTAGGAATGAATTGTTAGGATGTGCAGTAGATGCTAAGGGTGTTGTTACACTTAAAAAAAATGTGAGGTACTTTGATATAGCAGAAGGAAACAAATGACCCTTCGGTCACAGTGCATGAGATAAGCTCTTCACTCACCAGGACTTATTTTGGATAATAAGGCTAAGAATTCAATGCATTAGCACTGCTTCAGGCAGATGTCAAGGGTTAAGGTTTGCAGGCATGAAAATGCTTGTAAATCTTCCTCTTGCCTAATATGTAATTATGACTCAGTTGGCTTGAGGAGAGAAGAGAAAAAAAATTACCCTGGGATTCAGTAATGCCTACACTAAGTGTACACCATTTTGAGTGAACAGATAACACAGACATAGCTCACACTTTCTTCCTCCTAATTTTGTTTTCCTACTGATATTCTTGCAGCTTTAAATGTTGACAAGGATTCATAAAGGTTACCATGAAGTGTAGACTACATGTGCACTTAGTGTAATATTTCTGAGTCACTAGAAAGCAGACAATGCGATAAGAATCTTCTTGAATATGTATCATGTACACTTAGTTTAGGCTTTGCTGAATCTGGACATTAGTGTCTGAATGAGTAGTTTTTGACCTGAAACACTGATATCAGAGAAGACAATGTCAGACATTGGACATTTAGAGGTCTCCTTTGAAAGTGAGGCTGTACAACAGGTCCAGTTTTCTACTAATTCAATTTGTTCACCATGTTTATGTCCTGTCTCTCTCTGTAGAAAGCCTTGGGATTGGATGAAATTAACATACATGGTTTGGCTTGGTAAAAGAAGGCTTTATATTGGTGCATTTTTTTTTATATTCCTGCCATGTTTTTAAAAGAGTGAATTTCATAAAGTGATTAGTCAAGAAGAGAAATTCTGCACCTTGATGAAGAAATTCTGGATAAAAAGTATATGGATTTACCAATATTGTTTTAATTATGCTGCCTGTTGATGACAACAGGACAAACTGTAGAAAATCTAGGGTAATTTTTCATTAGGCAGTGTAGAAAGAAGTTATTGTTATGCCCAGCAAAAGTATAATTTGTACAAACATCTGTTGATGCGTCACATTTTAATTATCTATCTTGTGTATTACATCAAAACACTAGTTCCAAAGTATGGCATATGCTTAGTTTCTTTGATTAAGCTAATATTATTTAATTAATTCAATACTAGAAATCTATTGGTTTTATAAAGATCGTGAAGGGTTTTCATGTTAACTGATGGTCTGTAACTGTTTTGAAGCATGCATCATACCAAAGAGATATTAAACTGACAAGGATATTTTAAATAAGTCTACTATATCTGATTGTTTTCAGTAGTCATTTAATGGAAGTATTCCAGAACCTTTTAAGGCAAGAGAGCAGATAATTCTCTGTGCCCTGTGGAAAGGGTCATTGGCACCCACATTCCTAAAATGCTATAAATATGAGTACTTGGCTAACAGTGTGGTAAGTGCCTGTAGTATAGAGAGTGCTTGTTATGGACCTGTAGTTATGTTATAGTAAGAAGATATGGCTAGTATAATCAGCGAGATATAGGTTTTTGCCCAATTTGGACATCTTGATAGCTTGTAAAGATCGATGTCAGTCAAGCCTATATTTGGGTGTGGCAGGAATGGAGCCTGCCAATGGCAGTTCTCTGCAGCAGGAAACTGTTAGGTGCAAAGGCAGGATTAGCTGGAGACAGAAATGAGATTCATACTATTGCCCAATTACAGTACACTCATATCAGGAAGAACAAGGGTGAAAAAAGCTTTTTTTCTACTGAAAGAAAAAAAAAAGTATGTTCAAGCTACCTACACCATCAAATAATACTGTGCATTTAATATGCTGCATATACTATTTCAGTGTAAGTTCATTTTATTATTTTTACTTTACAAATGTTTAAGTAAAATGTTTAAAAACAATATTTAGAATTAGACAACTAATTTAGTCATTGTTTTTCTTTGGATTAGCATAAGGAAATAGCAGTTTCATTTTGACAGAAAAAAGAGAGACTTTTGAGAAGTGCTTCAGCCCTTGTATTCTAGGAAAGCAAATTTTGGCAATTAATACATGCTTTTAACTCATATGCATGCAGTCAAACTAATAATGAACTTTCACATTTGCATAGCCTGAGGATCTGGCAGTATCTTAATGTAAAGCAGGACTTTACTTTTTAACCATTTGGGCTCTTAAATTTGCCAAACATCTCATGTGTTGAATATATTTCTAGCTGATGCACCTCTCTGTTAAACCCTTTAAAATGACTGTTTTATTTTAAACAAAAACTGTTTGTCAGCTTTTATGTTGCTGAATCTTGTAGTCCTACTACTGCATGTTTCAAAAAGATCCTGTTGTGTTCTCAGAACTGGTTGGCAGGGGATCACAGCCACCCACTCCCACAAGTAAAACTGCATATCCAGTGAAACATCCTGTAGACACTGCTGTGTGTGGAGTTCTGTTATAGGCAAGCTGAGTCTGAAACTTCAAGTTAAAGTATTAGGGAGCCAGCAGTAAATATATGCATATTTTGAGTATATGTGATGTAAAAAATTTGCAGTATAGTATCTTTTTGTGGTGCCTTATCAGTTTGTTCTCTGTTTTTTTTTTTTTGGCTATGGCTTGCATTTTGCACTATATATCCAGTAGGGATTACAGTCTGTCCTGCTTAATGGAAAACATATATTTTCCTTTCCTATTATATAGTTCAAAGACGGTTAAGCAAAAACAGACACTGTAGGCATTAACTTTTTGGGCTAATGATTTTGATCTTTGTTATTTATACTTATTTAATAGCCCTGACCAGTCTGTTAATGTATATGCATGCAGAATGTATTTATTTGTGTATAAGAATACAGACATTAATAGTTTGGAGTCAAGGGCTTATGGATAGTCTGAAGAATTGCATTTTAGACTATCCTGAGCATTTACCATACCACTTTTGAAAACAGCTAGTCAAAGCAGCTCTTTACTATCTTGATCTAACTTGCCAGTAGGCTTTGTGGCCATGGAGCTGGAATAGATAGACTCTGTGTCATCATTTGCTTTACTCCTAACTTTTTTCTATGTAGTCTGTTTAAGTGTCTGCCAGTGTACTTTTGATCTTCATGAGTGTTACTGATGAAGGTCATGTGCATCAGTCTGGTAACTCTGTTGAGAAAAAAAATGAATAATTAATAATAATAATAATAATAATAATAGCAGTTAGGATATGCAGGTCTACATATATTTGAATGCAAAATTTGAATCATAAAGATTCGAAGCAAAACAAAAACATTTTTTTGGTGGGCTAATTAAATATACCAACTCTGAGACCAGACTACACTGAGAAAAGGTCAAACTATTCGTCCTCACTGTACTGCAATCATGTGCATCTAAACACCAGTAACATCCAAAAAGTTCATATTGGAACACTTCAGCCAATATTTTAAGCCGTGAAACCAGAGATGCATATTTTTTTTCCTTTTTTTTCTTTTTTTGCTGTAGTTCTGAGTGATCATTGAGCTTTTCCAGCTGATAAACCAGTTTATTCATTTGTTTCCTCACAAAGGGAGAACTATACTATGTAGGGAAAGCAGTGAGAACCTTGAACAAAAGAATATATAAGAATGAGTATGCTATTAAGAAGCAAAAATTAACTAATGCTCTAGCCAAATGTTATTGGTAATGAGGGCCATGAATTTAAATATATGGTAATAGAGCAAGTTTTAGTCAGCCCAAGGGGTGGACCTTGGTCTTTGCAATTAGAGGAGAAAGAATTAAAATGACATATCATACTTAATGCATATGCATGGCCAGGACTGAATGAATATTCAGCTGTCAGTAGTGTGCTTAAACATTGGGCCATGAATAAATAGATTTAGTATGTAACATTATTACTATCGTAAAAAGCAGGGGGCCGTCATGCTTTTTTGAATTTTTTTGCATGGATTATTTTTTGGATGTATTGTTTTACATGCTTTTTTGCACATTTTTTACAATACTTTTTATATTTTTTACATTCATTTCATATGGCTTTTACATGTCTGTTATCAATACACTGGGTTATATATTAATTTATTCATATAAACCATTAAAAGTGGCAGATTTTCACCCTCTCCCCCATCTTCCTGTTGTCCTTCCTCGTGTATGTTTTCACCTTCTCCCCCATCATCCTGTTGTCCTTCCTCGTGTATGTTTTCAGCCTCTCCCCCATCATCCTGTTGTCTTTCCTCGTGTATGTTTTCAGCCTCTCCCCATCATCCTGTTGTCCTTCCTCGTGTATGTTTTCAGCCTCTCCCCCATCATCTTGTTGTCCTTCCTTGTGTATGTTTTCACCCTCTCCCCCATCATCCTGTTGTTCTTCCTCGTGTATGTTTTCACCCTCTCCCCCATCATCCTGTTGTCCTTCCTCGTGTATGTTTTCACCCTCTCCCCCATCATCCTGTTGTCCTTCCTCGTGTATGTTTTCACCCTCTCCCCCATCATCCTGTTGTCCTTCCTCGTGTATGTTTTCACCCTCTCCCCCATCATCCTGTTGTCCTTCCTCGTGTATGTTTCACCCTCTCCTCCATCATCCTGTTGTCCTTCCCCGTGTATGTTTTCACCCTCTCCCCCATCATCCTGTTGTCCTTCCTCGTGTATGTTTTCACCCTCTCCCCCATCATCCTGTTGTCCTTCCTGGTATGTTTTCACCCTCTCCCCCATCATCCTGTTGTCCTTCCTCGTGTATGTTTTCACCCTCTCCCCCATCATCCTGTTGTCCTTCCTCGTGTATGTTTTCATCCTCTCCCCCATCATCCTGTTGTCCTTCCCCGTGTATGTTTTCACCCTCTCCCCATCATCCTGTTGTCCTTTCTCGTGCATGTTTTCTTCCCTTTCCCCTTTTCTTCATTATTTACTGTTTGCTCTTGACAGTCCATCTAAAAGTGTCTCTTTTTTACACAACCTGCATTCAGGCATATGCATTCTTGCAACATGTCCTCTCCCCACATTGGTTACATTGTGCCTTGTCACAATCATTAATTAAATGAAAAAAATCCCCACAAAAGAAACATGAGTTAGGCCGGCTAGCATATCTTAGTATCCTTGTATGACCAGCCACAAAAATAACAATTGGCAAGTGTTTCACCATGTTGTTTTCACATTTCAAAACAAATTTCCAACCTCACCCTCTATTCCATACATTTTTCTCATCTCTTTCACAATTTTATCAACAGTTTTGCACAGCTCCTGCATCCATTTTTTAACATCGTCTTCTAGCTCATTGGTTCTAAATTGCAAATTAACATTTTTAACATTTAAGTTACTACCAGAAAACAAAGAATTGTTCCATGGATAAATGTCCTTCTTTTTGTTACACACTTCCAGAAATTTAATCTTCAGTCCATCCGTTTCAAATGTTAAGTCACAAGAAGCCTCTGTCCCACTATGTATAAAATACTGAACTTCTTGAACTTTAAAATAAAGAACAGTTACCAAATTGTACCATATGTAATATCTATTACAGTGTAATTTTTATTCTTATTCTCTCTTATTCTCAGAGTTGGTCATATGTTCTTTTTAAAAACAGTTTACTTACTGTTTGTTGTTGTTCTCCTTTTTACTTGTTGTCACTGCTTCCTCAAAACCAGGCCTCTTCTCTGTTCATTACTGCTTTTTCCTCTTTTACTTTCTGTCTTTGCTTACTGCTGCACTTTCTGCTGCCACTTCACCTGGTTCCTTTTCCACATCCACAGCATATCTGAAAAAGTTATCATCCATTTCATCCCATGATACAGCAGAACTGTCACCTGGATCATCCTGCAGGATCATCCTGTTTGATTATGTTTAACAAAACTTCATCTGCAAGCCCTCCTGTTGCCAGTTCTGTTATGTGCACTATTTCCATAGACTCACTTACTTCTTTCTCCAAAGAGAGAGAGCCAAACCCTCCTCATTTGTAACATCCTCCACACATGAATCTTTGTTTGCATTCTGAAGCTTTATAGTGAACATTTTGTTTCTCCAAATTCTCAGTTTCCTCCTCCAAACTCTCCATAACTTTTCTTTACTCCTCCATACAGGTGCTTCCCTTAAGCCTCTTCCTTGCTGGTGTAGGAGTCCTCCAGTGCCATCTAGCAGCTCCAGAGAGTAGGGGAAGTGCCTAGAAGCCATGATCAATTTTCTCCTAGTAGTATAAATACCACCGGGGACTTCCCAGAAAAGAGAGCACTAGTCTAGTGGGACAAATACAGTTAATACAGTATAGATAAAAGAAATATTGAGAATTTACCCCACCCCACAGTAAATTGATATACATATATATATATATATATATATATATATATAAATATATATATATATATATATATATATATATATATATATATATATATATATATTCTCCCTTTCAGAATTGTGCAAAATGTTAATGCTACTGGCTCTGGTCAGGTGAGCATCAACACAGTGCCATCATCAACACAGTGT
Organism: Protopterus annectens; assembly: GCF_019279795.1. Lineage (NCBI taxonomy): Eukaryota > Metazoa > Chordata > Ceratodontiformes > Protopteridae > Protopterus > Protopterus annectens. The sequence continues at coordinate 1,188,009,468 of NC_056741.1, forward strand.
CATACATTCAGACATATCATGTGTCTTTTTTGTTTTTCCTTGGTAGGCAAAGTTCTCAGAAAAGGGGCCTTCATTGTCCCCACACTTATCTGCTTTCTTTCTTCACCCACTTGAACTTACTTATTATAATGATATCAGCAGAGGACACTGGTCTTCCTTGGGACAGAAGTTATAGTTTATATTGATACTTCAAACTGCTGTCACACTGTACTGTATATCTGTAGTTCATCTGGTCACATCAGTTTCTCATAGAACCCTGTCAGATGAGTAACACAAAATGAATGTTTTCCTACATGGAATACAAAGTGCTCTGTACCTTTCCATCTCGGGCTTCACCTATCCTCCCCTATATTATTATAACTAACCCTAATGTGTGTAAAGCATTGAGGAAAGTTATCAAAGCCTTCAGGGAGTGCAAGTCTGCTTACTTCAATTGTTCAGTTGGGTTTTTGATGAAAAACATGACTTGACCAGGCAAATACAAGACTGCAGTTTCCTCCATATTGGGGCAGTAGTTGTCAAGTAGCAAGGTGTCATGTTGCAAAGCTGGGTCCCAGCAGCACATTACACTAATTGAAGCTTGTCCATTAGTGAGGACCAGAAACACAACAAAGAGTTTAACTGATGAGTGGTTCTGCAACATTGCGCCACCTGGGTAAAACAGACAAGCTGATACATAACAAATGGTGACTGCTGTTTGACAGTGTATGCTTGTGCGTATGGGTGAGGGGCTAGCGTAAGGTAAATTAATTATTCAGATGTAATGTATACCTGTGTGTATGATAGGCTGGGAGTTGGGTAGTTGCTAATAAAGGCTGGAAAACCCTACCACTCTTGAATCCTTTAGATTTTAAAAGGAATTGGCTTCTCTTCTTCTTCATGTAGTGAGATCGTTTTTGATAAGCAGCTGCAGAATGTGACCAGCTACACTGGTGAGGTCACACAAGGTTTGAAGATGTTTATATCACAGAAGATTAACAAAAAAAGAAAATATTCTGTACAGGAAATAGCAGGACTGATATATGTTGGGTAAAAATGCACAAAATGAAATATACTCCTGACAAAGTAATGGAGCTGGTGGAGTTTTTGAAGATGTATAAGAATTGGTTTAATACCATGTCAAAGGGACTTTGAAGGAAAGAGTCAAACCAAATGGCCAAATCTCCATACTGCCTAAGATTACCAAGGACATCTGTTGACAGAAAAGGTCCACATGCTAAAAGCAGTGCCTGGTAGAACTAGAGGAGGGATTACATTTATTTCAATGAGTATGTCTTTTGCCAGATTATCACTTCTTGTTTTATTGTATTCATGAAACTAAAAACTAAGAATAGTATGCAATGGGAAATGCATTTTTATAGAAACCAGGACAAGGCGTAAGATAATGAAATGTAATACATGACTGCAGAAGGAATTAAAGTTCTTGGCTATAACCTATCCTAAGCACCAAGCTTGCCTTGAATGTGACCTCATGTAATTGTTATCTTGGCTAGCTTTTGTACTACTGTCAGAACTGCATAGGACATGACAAGCAGATCTGTGCTACCTTCCATAGGAAGAAAAGGAAGCAATAAGCCTTAAACAGAGTTCCAGTCAGACAACAACAAGGTTTCACACTTTGTATTGTATCTTTAGTTCAAAAAAATCTCATCAGTCTGAATACGAAGTATGTTTACTTCTGTGGTTTTCAACATCCCTTCAGTTGAAAATAAATATTCTTAACCATTTTCTGAATAACTCATTGCTTAATTCTGAAACGCTCATTTGCTGACCAACATCCTATATAGCCCTGCTGACTTCTCATTCAGAAGCATTGTAAGGAATGAAAGATAAAACTCAGACTGCTTTTGAGGTGACTTCAACTGAGGTTTTCCCGTAAGACAAGAACTGAGTTCACCCCATGTTTTCTGAGAAGGGTTATCTGCGTCAGATGGGTGTGAGATCGGGCAGATAGTGGTTGTGGTGGTTAACTTCAGTGCGTAACTACTGTATTTCCTCTGGCTTTGAGAAGCAATACAGCTGCTTACAAATAAGTCTCTTGCTTTTGTGCTGCTGTTATGCTATGCGTGAACGTTGAGCTAGTTAAGAGAATCTCAAAGTATTCACTAGAGAGGATATTTGCAGTCAAATTCTTGTTTTGACCAATGTCATAATCTTTTCCCCCCAAGTAAAACTAATATGCAAATTCACACTGACATGAGAATATTCACATTTTCAGTTTTTACATTTTAAATATTTTTTTTCTAGCTAACAACTCACAAGTATGTAAACTATTTCCCTTTTTCTTTCTTACAATATGATTCCCCAAGGTTTTGCTTCATTTTTGTATAGTCTGTGGCATTTAAAAATATGTTTTAATGGAAAATATCCATATTGCAGTCATAGTAACACACCCTATAATCTTCCTCATTCTTTCTTTCTTCATCACAAATCATGCTGTTACCACTGTTTTGCTGGTAAACTCAGTAATCATACCAGAGTTCCCATTATGGGGTTCTGCTAACTCCTTGTGTTGGAGAGACCTATTGAACTATTTAGACAAACTGAAAGTGGAAGCTAGATAATGAATGAATTTGCTCCACTAGTTTTTGCTAGGGGAATGAGTTAATTGCAGTACTTTAAAAAGGTCAATATTGAAACATCATTTTGGAAGTGGGAGAATGTACACAGAAACAGCATGACATAGTACAAAATGTTAATGCTGTGTTTGCACAACAGTTTGAGTGGCATTGTGAAATTCTAATACTGTGCAATTACACTGCATTGAAAACATCTTTTTTGGATTTTGGATGACAAAAAAATGGAATATCAATGTGGAAAAACAATGAAGCTGTGGGTAATTCTTGCATGCATAAGCTGTACATTTATCAGAACAGGAGAGTACACCTGAGTTCGCACAATTGGTTAGACGCAGTCTTGAATATTGCTCAGCTTTATGGGGAGCCTATCTCTGCAAAGATATATATACATATATATATATATATATATAGGGAGAGGCTGCCCAGGTAGAAGTTATATAGGGCCTGTAGCAGAAGCTAGGAGTAGTGATCAAAAGAAAGCACTATGGGATCAGTGGATCATGGCACACGTACTCCTGAAGAAAGGAAAACCAGAGACGATATGATGAAAACTTTTTAAGTATCTCAGCAGAATCCATGTAAGTCTTATTCTTATGTGTATTTTTAAACACATGAGGAAGAACTTGTGTGTGTGAAAGCTTGTGTTTTTTAAATGTTTTTTTACCAGTTTTAGTGAAGTTACTAGAGCTGGATTTTTGGTCTTTTCTTCAGTATTCTTGTATTTATCCAGGGTCATTTTACCCACTGCACGCTAGCTACCTGGTGTGGTGTTTGGACTCAATGCAAGTCCAAAAGGGCAGTGTCTTTCAGAAAATGTAAAACACATTTTCATAGAGAGGATTGTGGAGACATGGACCAGCTTCCAAAAGATGAACTGAATTCAGGAACTGCTAAGAGATTTCAAGCAGCAGTGGACAGAGATAAGGAGGAGAGGGCCGAATACAAGGTAGTGTGAGAGGGCTGAATACAAGGTAGTGTGAGAGGGCTGAATACAAGGTAGTGTGAGAGAGCTGAATACAAGTTAGTGTGAGATGCTTCCTGTGTAACATGGTCTTTATCTCATGCCATATTTTGTGTTGCGTTGCATTTTTAGTGTAGAGCTGCTTTATAAAAGAGAGATACTGTCCTTAAATTAGACTGTGAACTTGGAACATACTGATGAGATTCACATTCCTCATAAGCTTCTTAAAGGTTGCTTAGGACGGGTGCAGATTGCCTCTAGCATTGAGTCTTCTTGCCAGTAGAAGCAGAACTAAAGGACAAGAAGCACACATATTTGGTGGTTGATCTATGACCTCATTCTCTAAGAATGCCTTGAATGAGTTTTGTTTGGTGATGCATCTCGGCAACTAGCTCTGGGTTGGTGAATCAGGGTACTCATTCTGTACGTTTTCTTCTTTAGCCTTCTCTGATCACCCTTCAGTCTTTATTTCGTCTGAATAGATTTGTTCCACACTTCTTTTTTGTGCTATATGCTATACTCTTAAAAAGTGTTTGTTACGTATTATAACATTTCTTCCTATTGTTAATCCTTTCCTTATCCCCAGCATTTTCTTGTTGTTCTTGAATTTTGTTTCATGCAACTCCCTACCACCACTAGTAGTCCTATCTTTTACTCTAATTGCTAGCCTCAGATTTCTGTGTAGCCACATTGGTCTCATTGATCTTCTTGTCTTGTTTGCCTTTTTACCACTTCCTCAAACCAATGTTCATACAACTGAGTACTGCATTCCCTTAGCTTTTTCCCCATCACTACTACTTTAGTCTCCATCTCCTAATTCCACCTTGGCCTAGTCTGCCAGCTCAGCATATTTCCCTGTACTCAAATCCCATTTCATGAGTTGTTTTTGGATTCTAAACAATACAGTGGCTAATGGTACCTTTATCTTCTCACCCATGAGCCCCTCTGCATTGGTTTTTACCATAACTAGAATTCTGCCATTTCTGATACAACCCTGGATTAACAGAATGAACCTCTCATGGTCTAACGTCTCAACTCAGTCTCACTCTCTGTTTGTAATGGAGCTTAGAATTCCTGAAGTCTCTTCACTGGCACAAATTCTCAATGAGTATTTACCTCTTCCTCCTGTCATTCATCTTGCTCCATTTAGGCAGCTGAGGGATGAAACGCTTTACTTTTCCATTCACATCTACCACATTTTCATACCTCTGTACCTGCAAGAATACCTAAACTAGATTCCGAAGCTGTCCACGCCCTTTACCCTTTTATGAATCGGTTTCATCCTCTTGTGACTTCACATTTAATGCTCTCCTTTGTATATATGTTACTGCACCTCCATCTCTTCCTTTTCTCTCATTCCTGAACAGTCTGTACCTGGACATTTCCATGTGCCGCACCTTTTGTCACAGACACATGCTTTTGTGATAGCAAAACTATCTACATCATAGTTTACAGCTCTCCTGTCTTCCTTGCTAGACTCCTTGTATTGCAAAGTAATACTTGTGGACCCTTAGGTTGGACTACACTTACAAATACATGAAGATTCCAGTAATTAAACACTGGCTAATTCTCCACAGATGCATCTTACTGTACTCTCGACATATCTCACTATTTCATCCTTCATCCTTTAAACATCCCTTATCAGCAAACCTCCTCACCTGTCCATCTATTCTTCTCCTGTAACCTCCTTTCTATAACCCCCTTCATGCCTCTTATAAACCATTTCCTGTCCTATGTACTGCATTAAGCACAGGAATAAATTTGTATTAACCAGTCATGATCTTTCTTGTTCTGACTTCATTTGTTGCAACACTTTCTCTTCCTATGTCTTGGATCTGTTCTGCCTCACCTACAACATGTATTACGTGCAACTTACAATTAATTGCACTTATGTCCTATATACATAATTTGTATATGACTTTTGTAAATATTGTTTTCTCATGCATATCTGATGCCTTCTTTTTCTGTAAAATTGATTATATTCTGGAGCTTTTCTCCCTGAGCCTGCGCTAAAAAGGACTTATTGCCCAGTCATACTTTCCTGGTAAAGAAATGTGAAATAAATAAAAAATAAAACAAATAATAATCAACTAGGCTCCTAGTCATCTATATCTTTTCTGTGCTGTGTTTTACTTCATGTTTTCCCTATTGTCTCCTGCCTAATTACCTATCCCCATCTTCTGCTTTTGTTGAGTTTTCCATTCCTTCTTAGTTTTAACAATACACTCATGAGATGTACTTCTCTAATCCACCAATCAGTATAACTGTCCCTTCTGGGCATATATTTGGTAAAAAGCTCTGCTAGGTCATCCTGTCCTACTACAAGTCACAGGCAACCCTTCTCCCTTGTTTGTCCCTTAGTACAATGCTGCACGTAATTGTTCTATTTCCCAGTCATCTCCCACATCTGCATGCTGCTGTCGGCACAGTTACGTGTGCCATCTGCTTCATCCAGCACACTATCCTGATCTGTCTCTGCAATCTTCTTCACCCTTATTTTTATCACCACGTGTCCTGTGAGTAGTCATTGCGCTCCTCATGTAAAACTGCATAATTCCTCCCTCAGCTTTGAGGAGCAGCTTAATCATCTCTGCATATCTTTCAAAGGCTCCTTATGTAACTGTAAACTTGTTCAGGTCCTTTTTCTAATACTCTGCCATATGGTTTATCTCCAAGGAGATATTTGGATCAAATCATAAAGAGATGTACAGTGACTGTGGAAAATTGATAGAATATTCCCTTGGTAGTGCACAGAGGTTGCTGCATATTTACTGCTAGATACCAGAGACATCTCATATAATGCAGTTCAAGCTGACCTGTTGTGTTGACCAAAGCCTCTGAAGAATCTGTACATATGCTTGTAGTCAGAGAACACAGGCATTCTTCAGATTTAATTGGTGATTCACCATCCAGACATTCCTCTAGTTAAAAGTATCCACCTAATCTGCTAAACGTCCACATCTGATAGTAGTGAAAGTTTTTTTTTTCCTGGGAAAGAAAAAGAATGCACTCTCTTTTCACAGGAGGGCCTGAAGTTTTCAAGACTTTATAAGACAGGAAATGCCAGTGATGTCTTCAAATGCTAAATTAATTTATATTTTCTTATGGATTTTGAAAAGTAAAAATATGTAACATTTGACATTTTCAGAATGTTTGCTATTGGCTAATGGTTTGCTTATTCTTGAAACTGACAGTTTTATGCAGAAGTGCATCTGCTGTTTGAGCTTAAATATCATTTGCTCACGTTTCATGTTATTGCCTGTACCACAGAAAGTTTTGGCTTAAGAAGTGTAGTGGGGTAATATCTTGATGGTTTCACTAAATCAGCAGTAACAGTTTGAAGATAAACTTACTTCCAATAAAATAGTTCTTGGAGCCTCCTTCCACTCCATCTAGAGAGAAGCTTCTAACCTACAAATTCACAAACACAGGTCTTATGCGTATTGCCATTTATATATATATATATATATATATATATATATATATATATATATATATATATATATATACAGACACACACGCATGCACACACTATAAGTAGCCCCCCGCTACTTATATATATACTAACTCTGAGGTCACACTAAAAACACAAACACACAAAAGCCACCACTACACATTCTCCACTCCCCCTGCACAAACACACATCACATACGTACAAATACCACCGCTTTCGACACTTACACACTCACAATCTTACCTACCTACCCTAACCCACTCCTCAAAACTCCAAACACACTCACACACACTAAAATCCCTACCCAAAACCCCTACTAAGTCATCACTTAAGTGAATCTCCAGCTACATCTACATACCAGACTGCACATTACAAACACAGGGAATCCCATGTCACGTACGTGTCTCCACAACCGCAGATTCGGCATTTCTGCATTCAGCATTCTGCACTTTCAGGCAAGTGCAGTTTCGACACTTCAGTCTCGAGCTACTGAAGTTCAATATTTCAGTAGTTTGAGAATCTGAAGTGTAACTATATATA
>NC_056741.1:1188022001-1188099501 GCF_019279795.1 Protopterus annectens
CTGTTTTGAACATGTTACTTTTCAGCTTCTTTGCCATTTTTCTATCATATGATGCATCTGACACTCTGAGCCATTTGGCTGCAGATCCTCTGATTTTAGCTTTCACCTTCTTATTCAGACTTCCCTTCTTTTCAACCACCCCTTCCAGATACTTGAAACTCATTAACATGTTCCACTGCCTTCCCTTCTGTCTCAGTTGTCAGCTTCTTTTGATTTCCCCCCATGTGCTGCCATTACAACTTTCTTATCTGTGCTCAGTTTCATCCCACGTGCCTTCAGGTTTGGGTTCCATTCTAATACCCTTTGTTGACATTCTTGCTTAGAGTCTGCCTGTAATTCTGTATTGTCTGCATACAGCAACTTAGTTGAATTTTTCATTCCAACCTGTTTGCTAATATAGTTAATCACCATTATGTACAGCAGTCAGCTCAGAACTGAACCCTGATGCACAGCCACTCCCACTGGGAACCCCTGTGTCAGACTGAATGCCATTCGTACTCCAGTCATTGGATCCTTATACAACCTCTGCACAAATTCTACCTATGTTTCTTGGACTTTGAACCACCACAGAACTGCCCAAATCAGCTTTCTTAGGACTTTGTCATATGCTTTCTCCAAGCCTATGAATGCCCAGCTGGACTCTTTCCTCATTTCTAGCTTTATCTCAAGTGTCTGTCTTACTGCAAACACTGGGTTGGTTATGCAGCATAATGATCTGAATCTAAACTGCTCTTTTCCCATATTAATACTCTACGTATTCGTTTATCAATCACCCTCTCCAGAACTTTCATGCAGTGTGATAGAAGTTTTATACCTCTATACTGCACACAGTTGTGAATGTTGCCTGTACACTAGTGTGCTTATTCTCCAGTCATCTGGGATACACCTTTCTCTCCGTACTACTCTGAGTATCCTCAGTAACTATTTTTCCCCTACCTCACACAACATCTTGATCATATCTACTGTGGCATTATCTGAGCTTGGTGTTTTCCCTGAATTTATTTTCCTTGGTGCTGTTCTTACTTCTTCTATGGTGGTGGGCTCCTCCTCTTCTCTCACAGTAGGCTCTGTTTGGGGAAGCTGATAAAAAAATACATTTATTGAGCACTTTTGTCATTTGTAACAAATGACTTCTTCAGAATGATACCAAACAATATCCAAGAGTTTTTAAAAACTCCCTCCCTATATCACATGATTAAAACAACCAATGGAAAACACTTGAAAAATGAAAGGGATACACAGTAACTGTGCAAGGAGTCTAGTAGTTAAAGGGCAAACACATCTAAAAATATTACACAAATACAATCCTGCCTTAAAAAAATATATGCATTAAAGAACTCCAAATCTGGGGAAAGGGAAACAAGTTGAATAAGAATGCAATTTCAAAACACTGGTGATAGAGAAAAAGTAATTTAAACCGGGGATAGAACATCCATTAAGTCTAATTTGCCACATGAGTTCCCTGAACGCAAGGAACTCCGACTAAGGTGTGCTCCATAGATTTTTTTCTACTTTGTCTAGCCCATAAAATAAAAATTTATAATTTTGATGATAGCTCATTTCTTAATGAATGTAACAAGTTATTTGGTATGTTTACCACCAGGGGGTATCACACTTAAAATAATTAATGGTAGATTTCATCCCCTTTACAGTAGTAATTCGATGATGGTATTTTTCTTTCTAGTTTTGTTACAAACAGCAATTTTGAACGCGAACATTGTGTTAGCTTTTCTTATTCCTTCATTACTACCTTTACTTCTGACCATTAATCTGTTGTGGGGACATATTACAAAAATACAGGACAGTGGTTTCCTGCTTTGAGCAGATTTTGGAAAAAGTGGGGGACAAACCTGTTATTGTTTTTAGAAGAGGTAAAAACATTGGGAATCTTTTGGAATTTTCTGGTAATGTGTGCCACTCATTGAGTAGGAAGAAGGGTACTTTTAGGTGTGGGTTTTGCCCCAATGTAAATTTATTTTGGAGGCAACAAGAATCACTATAAAAATTTGGTTGTAAAAACTCATTTTTATTGTACCTGTTATTCTTCGGGCCTCATTTATGTAGCTATTTGTCAGTTCTGCTTTTGTTTTTACATGGGGAGAACAGAGAGGAAATTTAAGGAGCGTATTTATGAGCATATGTGTGACACCAAGTGTATGAACATGAATAACGCCCTGTACAAACATATTCATAAATATGCACATATTCATTAGGGTGGGATGCGTTTAGATGTTTTTATATCAGGTTTTGGACCTGTGTTGTGTCTGGGGTAGTACCGTGGGGGTTTTCTTCATTCAGAAGCTGCTAGTAGTACTTCTTCCATCTACCTTTCATGTCCTGGAGTGGTGAGCAGGCTGTTGCTGGCATCCCTTATAAAAAATATTTGACTATCTACTATATGTTTCTGTCTTTGCCTTGCAGCTTGATAGAGTTTTTTTGTGCCATCCACTGAGTCACTTTCCAGAAGATGGTACAGTGCCTCAGATGCCCTGCTCTTTCCTATTGCAAGTCTTCTTTTAGTCTCTTTGGTAGCCAACCAGTATTCCTTTCTAGTCTGATCTGTCTTTTCTATCTTCCACGTTTTTTCTGAACTCCTGCTTTTTTTGATGACTTTCTGGACTTCTGCCTTCCGCCACCAGCTTTCCTTGCTTACCTTATTTCCATACTTGGCTTAACTGCATGTCTGTTCTGCAGCCGTTAAACATGCTGTTTTGAGGAGCTGCCATTCTTCTTCAACTCCACCTATTTCCTCATCTTCTTGAGGTGCTACAGCCCTGAGTAATTCCTTGAACTGTTGTGGTCTCTCTCTAGTCAACTTCCAGGTCTTCAGCCTGGTCTCTGTTGACCTTAGACCATTCTCTGACCAGTGCTTGCAGCTGATTGTGGCAGTCAGTGGTTTATGCTGTAGGCCAACTGTTTCACTGGGATGACTTTGCAATTACTGATTCTCCACAACCCTTTCCTTATTAGGAAGGAGTCTACCTGAGTTCATGTTGGTCACTCTTGTATGTGATCTTGTGACTGTCTCTGTTTCTAAACCTTGTGTTGGCTACTATTAAGTCACTTGCCAGACAGAAGCCTAGAATAGCTTTTTCTTCTTCATTCCTGTTGCTCCACCCATGTAGTCCCAGGCAGTCTGTCCACATATTCGCATTCAGGTCGTCCATTATCAACACCAATTAATGTTGTCCTGCTTTGCCTAGTAGGTCCTGAAACTGCTGCCTGAATGAACTCTTTTCCTCACTATCACAACCCTGCTGTGGGGTATAAGCTGACATTATGAATACTGCTCTGTCATTAGGCTGGAGTGTGACTGCCATGAGTTTGTCACTAACTCTGATGGCATCCCTCACTACCTTCTGAAGTCTCTCTCTCACCACAATTCTCATGCTATTTATAACCTGTTCTCCTGAGTAGTACACTCTGGATCCCAAACCAAATGGCACTGCCACACTGCTCTTCCATTTTGTCTCCTGGACACATAAGATGTCCAAACTTCTCCTTACCATCATGTCATCCACTTTCAAGCTTCATCCTGTCAGTGAACCTACATTGAGTGTGGCAATTCTTAGTTCATGTTTGGCAAGTTAACAGACCTATCCTTATTTACCCAAGCTGGGCAACTGGACAACAACCAGCCAGTAGCTTAATAACCCAAGGCTACTGGGCTTTATAGTGGGCACACACTGATCAGTAGGGGCACAAACACCTCTCCCACAATTAAAATGGCATAGGTTGGAGTAGGCTTCATCCTCAACCCACTTATCACAGGTAAGTTCTCGTGTCCATTTTGGCGACATTAATCAACATGATCAGATCACCTAGAGCCATATTTTCAGCCCGTTGAGTGGCTTGCTCTGCTATGGCATCCATGCTCTTCTATTTTGAGGATACTAAATGAACTGGTCTGTGCAACTCTTCCCCCTATAGGGCACCATCTAGAGCCTATGCTGCTTCTACGGCTCCATTCCTAAATGAGTTTGAGGTGACAACACTCTGCATGTGTTTTGAAGTTGGGAGGAAGTACCAATGCGTGTTTAGAGTTTACATATTCTCCTTGGAGGAACCCCACAGAGACACAGGGAGAATATGTAAACTTCAAACACGCTTTGTTCGGAGGTTAGGATCAAACCTTGTACCTTGTTCATAAGAGATGAAGACCTTAACCATTATGCTTTTCCCAAATAATACACTAAAGTACTCAAATAAAGTAATGGACAGCGCAATGGTGCAGTGGTAGCATTGTCGCCTCACAGCAAGAGGTTCTCTGATTCGATTCTCAGCTGGGATGCCTTTTGTGTGGAGTCTGTATGTCCTCCCTGCATTCATGTGGGTTTCCTCCGGGTGCTCTGGTTTCCTCCCATGTTACAAAGACATGTGTCTGGAGTGTTTCTCCCCGGACCTCCGCTGAAAATTGGCTTTGTTCCAAGTCGGACTTTCCCTTTTCACAAATGTTAAATAAATAAAATAAAAATAAAGTATTCAGAATTTGTTTAACATTGTCTTTCCATCGCACCATACTTGTTAAATCATCAGGTCACGACAAGAGGAGTTGGAAATTACCCCTTCTTTCACACTGCACCCTAGATGTCATGAATTTCTTCTTGACCCTGTGAACCAATTAAATAGTGCTTAAACAAACCAATGTGTGAATGTTTCTTAGCCCTCCCCCAACATGTTTATCTGCTCACACAATTAACCTTTTTCCATTAGCTTCATTTTGGCCTAAGAGTAAAACTTCTGTATCCATATTTTGAATCTTTCTGCCAAATTATAGATTTTTAATAGTTATAATAAATTGCCTGTTAAGGCAACTGAAGGTGTTACCAAGTTCCAAGTAAGTTAAATATCCTTCCACCTGTCTTGTATTCAATTTTTCAGCAAAGATGGTAATCCACCACAGCATATCTCCAGTGTTCCTGAAATGAATGATTTCCCACTTCTTTTTCTACACTGGCCACAAGCACATTGCCTCATTCTTAAATGAAGTATTTTACTAAGATTTTATAGCCGCAGTTTACCAAGGAAATAAGTCTCTTATTAGGTAGTGAATTCATATTATCTTAGGCAATAAGTTAATGAATTTCGAAAATAAACATTTCTTTGTTCCTTTTCTCCTCCTCATAACACTAATTTAGAACTTTCACAAACATTTCAGTTTCCAGTCTTTCATATCCCCATACAACCGATAATAAAGTCATCTTCTCCAGGTGTACTCTGAAGATGAACACTTCTTAGACCAGTCCTCATTCCACAAATGTAAAATCATTCTGAAAAAGCTGTCTGTGTTCATCAATGACTGCAGAAAAAAAAAGTCAATGAATTGCACTATCCCTGACTCATACCTTTCAACATCTAAAATAATTCTTTCATACACTCAGAACAATAAATGTTGAAAACTATAGCTCACATACCTATAAAGCAAAGCATTTACATCCCAAAACACTTCATTTCTTTGTTAATCTGAAAAACTGTTTGCATCAACATAAATTTAACCAGCAGCTTAAACCCCCCCTGATGATGATCAATATTTATACTTTGATACCCCTACCCTGTTTTGTCACAGAACTGAATGTTTTATTTTTATGTTTTTCAGATCCACCCACCACTCAGTCCAGAATGTGTGAACGTTTCTCAGATCTAAATCCTCCACTGCTTTCTTGTGGTACATGGGGATGCATGAGCATTTCTCACTGTCCACATTAAAGTGTTATCCCCAGTACTTAAACTGCCGTCTTACTCCTAACAACAAATTACAAAGCCCTGTGATAAGGAAAACCTGTACTCAAGTATATACCTTGAAAACAATCACTGAAATTGTTTCCCAGAAATAAAATTACTTTTAGTTTCATTAATTTCCTGCAAACAAGCCATCTCGTTTCCTCACGTGCTCTGAAACCCTATCACTTAAATTTTTTTTTCTAGCCTAACAGTATCATTCTCAACCTATTTTCCCGCACACCTTTTGATTGTGCACAAATTCTGATTAAAAGTTCATACTGACAACATCTAATATGTTAATTAAACAAATGGATTAATTACATCTAAGGTTTTCTTATGACCCTTTGTGGAAATAAGACTGCAGTTCTCAATTTCATTCTGACTTAAAATGTTTTTTTTATGTGTGGTGTTTGTATGCATTTCACACACACACACACACACACACACACATATTTGCAGATAGTAACTGTGATACTGTAGTTTACTTTGTATATTTGAAAGAGGTAATCCCATATGTACTATATTTTCACAATGTCCATATGCAGTTTTCAATCATCTCTAAGTCCTTGTGTGCACTTCCAAGTGATTTATGGTGAGCATAATGATGGATGTGACACATATAGCCTATGTGTTTTTCATGTCCCCACTGTATAAGTGATGTTTTTCTAGCTTTCGGGTATGCTAAAGGAGAAATTCATCCCAGACTCCCTAAACACAGGTGTTTTCCAATCACTGTCCCTTAATATGCCTCTCTACAGTATGGCAACTTGGCTTCCTATGCTCATTTGTCATGTCTGTGTTTGGTGTTTCTAAGCATATACTTACTGAAGAAACCTGTGAATTTTCAGTACACTTTTGTTGTGTCTTTCGGCTTTTAGGGGTCGCCACAGCGGAACTCCGATACGCCCATTCACGCATGTCTCCACACAGAAGATGCTCTAGCTGAGAATCGAACAGGACAACGTCATACTGTGAGGTGACAATGCTACCACAGCACCACCACCACAGTTTTTCAGTACACTAGCAACAGAAATTAATCTTCCAGTGTACAGACAATTGGTGAGGTCATATCTTGGGTATTGTGTACAGTTCAAAATACTGTATTGTGTTTGACAAAATAAAAGCTGAAGAAAAATTTTAATGTAATGTATGTATGCATATATATATATATATATATATATATATATATATATATTTATTTATAATATATATATATATATATATTTAATTGAGGCAGAAAAAAGTACTTTCTGTTGGAATTTTGGTAGAGTTGTTACATTGTTTAACAGCTGCAGGTGATCCATGAGGTACGTAACGTGCAGATTGTAGGGCACTAGATCTTACTGACAGTTTATATGCACGTATATGTACACTTATATACATACATAATATACTTAATTGAGTGTATGTTGATTTATCAAAATGCACAAATATCGAAATACAGGTCATCAGTTCTGGTATTTGGAAAATCAACATATCAAAAAAAAAGTTTCCTATCTGTTAACCAAAACCCCACCTCATATTCAGAAATAATTTGTCTGAATAGTGATAGTGTTATGGAAAGAGTTAAATACTCATAAAAACACATATGTGTGTGTATGTGTGCGAGTATCTTTGTGTGCCTGGTGACTAGTTGCAGACAGTAACTATGATACCGTAGTTCCTCAGAACTATAAACAAAGAAGTTTGAATAAGGGAATATGTACTAACTGTGACATTGCAATATACTGGAGTGTTTCCTCTATTCCAATGTACTGCAGTGTGATGTTAAGTATATATAAATAGCAAGGTTATAGAGGTATAATGGAGTGACCCCATTGCAAAAATATTTGAAAAGTTTAACACTGAATTTTGGAATTCACCATTATTTTAACCATTTCACATGCAATGTATTTCTCAAAGTGTCAAAACTTGCATTATCGGGTTTCTCAATCCTGTTAGAGAGCCAGAGATGTCATATAACAACACTCAGATTGTAGCAAAGGCTCATGTGATGGCCAGTAAGAAGAAACAGGAAGAGCACAGTTCTGGGAACTAAAATCACATCACTGCACATTACCAATACCAAGGAGAGTGTTGTTCCAGCTGCCTGGCATGTGAAGTCACATAGATATCAGTTGTTGTTGTTTGTCTTTTCGGCTTTTCCCAGTTAGGGGTTGCCACAGCAGACCTCCGGTCCACTAATGATTGGCAGTAGATTTTTATGGTGCTGAGTTGCCAGCCCGACGCCCAACCTTCAGCAAAGGCACGCCCATTCATGCATGTCTTTCGGAGGCTACTCGACCGCAAGGAGGACACATAGATATCAGTACCAGGAGAAATCAAGTTTCCCTGAATGAATGCAAATGTCAAGGGTAAGGCATTAATAGGAATGTTACATAATGAAGTCCTACAGATCTTCAGAATTTCTCATGCATTATGTAAAACTGTAGTCTAGCAGTGTCCAGGTTATACTGAGAAGCTTGAATTTCTGTTTAGTATTTCTAACAGGAAATCTAAAGTTAACAAAGTCTTTACATGAAAAAGAAATACTGGTAATCTACATTACCCACTGCTTTCCTTGTAATAACACATACACACACCGATTTTCAGTAATTGTATACCTTAACTGAACAGATTATAGATGGTTCATGTCCACAGATTTGAGCATACATGTGTTGTCCCTGAATATGTTCCAGATGAACTGGGCTTGATCGGTATCTTAGAATTAGCTGAGAACGGATGGGAGTGAATAGCCAGTGCTGGCTTACTCATCCTGTCGGAAGAGTGTGGGCAAACTCCTGACCCAGAAGGTTACTTGGGAAGTGCTGAGAACAAAACTGTGATATTAGTGAGTTAGGTGGTACAAGCCCTGCAAGGAGTGCGCAGTGCTGTAGCTGAATCAGTAGTTTTGCTTATCTCTTCGTAAATGTGCAGCAGAAAATTGGTTAAATTGTGTGTATGTTGCAATGGGGTGTCACAGCCACGTACACTGAAGAAGTCAGAGTGCAAATGACTGTTCAGATTATTTATTAATCACCTAGTTTTCTTTCTGCTAATGTATAACCAGAATGAGTGTTTGTCAGTATATCCTTTCATTTCCTTTACTATAGTCTTATATCAGCTAGGTTGAAAGAGTGAAGATCTGATAAAATGGGCCGTGTTTAGTGATGTTTCATTACTTCATGTACTGCCAGTGTGCAGAAGAGTTAAGGGAAATTTATTACATGGCGTCACACAATTTTAACAGTGTATTGCAGCCTGAGATGTTATAGCTGCATCAGAAGTACAGAGAAAGTATACATTTAACAATTAACAAATTTCCCATGCTGCCTAATTTTCAGAAGTGCAAAGCTAACTGCACATTGCATCATGCAAAGCACTGTATATTCCAGGTTATAGCAGCCAATTCAGCAATGCTACCATGTATAAGAAAAATCACTGTTATGCAGATCAGAACTGTTTTACCTGGCTTATTTTTAACAAACTGATCTACACCGCTTATTGCATGAAATTTGTAAATAGTATTGTGTGTGCTAATGTTATAATATACATGGTAATGAAACAGAGAAAGCTGTCTTGGGAACTCCCTGTCTTTGATAATAGTAGTTATGTGTGAAGTCCCTAGTGGTCACATCAGGAAAAAGTACTTCTACCTCAAGACCTGATTTGCTTTTACAATGAAATATGTGGATTTTTTTTAACCAGTCACACATTTTATTGAAGATAACTGATTTTAATGTGTTTCTTTGTAGCTATGGTTGTTTTATGTAAACCATGTTTTTCAGTAACTCAGGCTATCTTTCCAGTTAAAAATGGACTATTAGTGATATCTTGTAGAGATAGATAAATGGAGAGAGAGAGAGAGAGAGAGAGAGAGAGAGAGGGGATAGATAGATAGATAGATAGATATATAGATAGACAGATAGATAGATAGATAGATAGATAGATAGATAGACAGATAGATAGATAGATAGATAGATAGATAGATAGATAGATACATAGATAGATAGATATGAACCTTTGCAGCAGCGGCAGTAATGTATGGCTGAATGACTGGCCTATAGTAGTATTTAGGTTTGCAAGTGGACTAGAATGTTAAATAAAATACCAGATCATATAGCAGCTGGAGTAAAAGTAGAAAGCACAAGAAGGTTGTTCAGTCAGTTATTGCTCATGCTCATGCTATTCATTCCAAGTCAGCTTTGGAATAGTCTTCAAGGACTTTGGCTGGGATTCAGAAAAACTTAGAGTAAAGAAGAAGCCTTATCTCAGAAATCATCTCAGAAATCATCCCCATTGTGCTAAGCCATTCTGGTTAAAGGATTGTGCTACCGTTGAAGTTCTCCCTCAGCATACAGGATGGTCTCTCAGGCAGAGATTCTTGCTAATGTGGTACTCTGGAAAAACAGCTAATGCTAACTAACCATGTGCTGTCCCTTTAAAATTTCCAAAGCTCCCAATTTGCTGGGCCAAAAAAATCATTTGGCCAAGTAAGATTTCACCCTAGGAGGAAAAAAATGTGGTGATCACCTATTCTCTCGTATCAGTGTACTTGAGGTGCAGGTAAGTTTGGTGAAGACGTTCAGTTGTGGGAACTTTCTAATGTGTGCATGTGTGTGGACAAGAGTGCACATTTCTTTAGAGGCATCAGTGTGTGTTTGTGTCAACCTGGGTACACACACTAGTGATTTAGGTAGAGAATCAAGAGTCTGGTTGGTTGCTAAGTAGATATGTGTATATCTGAGTGTGTGAGAATGTCTGAGACTATCTGTGCATGTGCACAGGTATCTAAGTGTGTGTGTGTGTGTGTGTGTGTGTGTGTGTGTGTGTGTGTGTGTGTGTGTGTGTGTGTGTGTGTGTGTGAGTGAATGTGTATGGGTGCCTCTGCTAACTTGATGCATGGAACACTAGGGAGATCACTAGTGCAGTTAGGTCTGATAGCACCAGTGTGTGATTCGGAGACATGTTAATGAACTGAAAATGAAATAATTATCATTGTGGCCATACCTATCTCTGAAAAAACATTTTCTTACTGTTATGCAAATTGACAAGCCTGCATTGGGCAGTTATCATGACTGTTTTACCGCTTTTCTGAATCTGACTTGAATAACATACCTCCCTCACACATACACATATCACATATAATTTTTAAAAAATGCAGTGAAAGTAACGCAGTCACAAAAAATACTTAGTTTTTTTTTTTCAATTAGTATTATAAAAAAAAAATACACATGCTTTATGGGGGATTTGCCTACCCACCCACATACCTTTCACCACTTAACTTATATGTACCAAATCCAAAGTTGCACAGTTGTGACCAGTAATAAGTACATTAAAAACAGCTGTTCACAAGCTGTAAATTTAACAAACAGTTGGGAAAGCACGCACATAGACAGACACACACACACACACACACACACACACACACACACACACACACACACACACACACTCACCATCAGGTATTAGAAGTCTATTGTGCCTTAGATAAAAAGAAACAATGTACATATTTAATTATGTTTCTGTCATGTGCCCCCACAAAGCTTCTTCTACTGTTTACTTTTCTATCACCTTTCATACAAAGTCCAGATGTGATGTAGATAAGCAGTTTGCTGAGTTTCTAAACTAAGAAGCTCATTCATACTTACTGGGTAAACAGAAATTCCCTATACTGCGTATGGCCTTTGTATGTACTGTGTAAGGCCTTTCTGTCCTCTGTGTGATATGTTTCAGCTCATTTACTAAATGTTAGGCTATGCGAGGACATAGGTGCCATACTAATATACAGGACACTTTGTCGTGCAGTACAATGTTAATGTAAATGTAGCGCCTTCCACTGTGCTCTGTATTCATCCAAGAGGAAGTTGCACAGCACTATTCCTCGAAGTACCACTAATAACGCTTCTCCATATTCCCTTGTAAATTGAAAGACACACTGGATGTGATACTGTGTGCCCTTGCATAAGTGATGGTTTGAGCACATAGATAGCTGTGATGTAGAGCATGCAAGTTGTTGTACTGTGTTCCCATAGCTTGGTGAGAAACACCTCCTTTGCACATGCAGTAATGTAATTAATTAATTTAATTAATTTGCCAAATGCAACATTGCCGCCTCACAGCAAGAGGTTCTCTGGTTCGATTTTTGGCTGGGGTGCCTTCTGTGCGAAGTCTGCATGTCCTCCCTGTGGTCACATGGGTTTTCCTTTGGGTGCTCCGGTTTCCTCCCACATCCCAAAGACATGCTGTAGGTGGATTGGACACTCTCAACTGGCCCTAGGTATGAGTGTGTGCTTGTCTATGCCTTCTGTGGAAGGTTGGGAGCCGGGCTGGCAACTTGACATAGTAAATCTCCACTGCCAGTCGTTCTGCAGACCGTTGTTCTACTGTGGTGACCCTTAACCAAGATAAGCCGAAAGGAGATGATGAATTTGCCACATGCAGTAATATAATTAATTTTGCTTTTAACAGTTTACCAGGGCAGAATACAGATCTGTATGGACTTATTTCAGGCTCAGCTCAATGTAAGACAAACAATAAGAAATGATATGTATATAGCAGAGAAATCATAAACTATAAGACACAAGTTAAACATAAGCATGTAAACAGAGATCATTGAAAGTAAACAGTGAGAAGGAGCAATGGCAACTAATTTAATTACAATTAAAGCAAACATGTTCAACAGTATCAGTGACTTCAGTTAAAAAAGGTGGCAGTGATTGAGCTAAGACACAGTGAATATGAATGCAACAAATGGGTGAGGTCTAGTAAAATGGTGTAGGGAAGAAAAGAACATATGAGGGAAATGAGTTAAGAATCTAGGCAGGGAAGTGGGGAAGGAGGGAGTGAGAGTAGTGAAGTAAGGAGGAGTACACAAGGAGAGGATACAGATGCAAGTAGAAGAGTGCCAGATGAAGAAGCAGAAGGACTTTTGGACTTATGTACTATATATGTTGTAATGGTGCAGAACATGCAGGCTACTGTCATGTACACACTGTTTACTTATTCCCCTTTCAGAGTGCTAAAAAACAGGGCATGTGGTCTGCAGGGGTCTGTGTCAAAGCATCAAATGTTCTCTTCCCCGAACTGCTATTCATTGAGAGCACAGGGGCAAACATTTAATTCATTGAATACTAATTTGCTGAGTTTCACATTGCTGAATTGCCATAGTTGGCCAGCATTGCAGACATTACAATTCCCAGTGAATAAGAAAAGTAAACAGGAAATAACACTCACCCGCACACACCACAAAAATTGCTTTTGCAGGGGTGGGGGGGGGGGGGCAAGCCAAATCATCTGGGAACTTCACCTCCTCTTTTTGATAGGTGTGAAGGGATCTTCTACAGCCATCTGAGCTACAAACCATCTCAAGCAGATGGGGTCTCGGTTTAACATCTCAGCCGAATGATGACACACTTAGGAGTGCAACTCCCCACCCCCACCCCACATACTGCCTTACAGTATCAGAAATCAATCAGCCTGCTGTGGGAAACCCACAACCTTCTACTTCAAAGGAGAACATTTTACCTGTTGCATCACTTATCTTCACCTTCTTATGGCAAAATATGATATGCACAGTAAAATGCTCAGTTCGTATACTTTCTCTAAGCAGGAATATGATAACAACCTTGAAGGCAAATGCACTTGAAATTAGACTAGGAAATGCTAACATTTGAAGTACACAGTTGCATACCATGTTGTTGAGATGAATTCAGACATTAACAGGAAGTTCTGGGTTTAAGAAGGAGATGAGGACTGGATTTTTTGTTATTCCAGAGAGAGAGCTTTGTATGCACCACAAAATAGTAGTCCATGATCGGGTGCCTGCCCAAAATGCAGTACTGAAGAGGCACCAAGTTAATGGTAAGCAGTCTATAGTGTCTGATTTCCTCAACAGGATTCCATTAACAGGCATGCCATTGCTCATGGTCAGGGTAATCTGAAGGAAAAGTACAGATGTTGGGTAAATGCACTATCCTTACTTATTACCAGACACAGCAGTGGTGTCATCAAACTCTCGGTGATGGTGGTAAATGTGACAGGTGTGCTTGTTTTTTGATTCTGCCACAAAGAAATTGGGAGGGTGAACTTAAGAAGTGTTAGGAAGAAGAAAGAATGTGAGGTTTGAGGCTGGGGTTAGCATGGAGACTGAAATTGCCTTGACCAAGCCTAGAAGTACAGTATGATATTGTGTAAGCGTAAAGTTAACTAGAAAAAAAAAAAAGCAAGAAAAAAATTATACTCTGTCATATGTTTTGCTGTAAGATTTAAATAAATGTCCCACCCAGAGTTCAACAGTTTATTAAACAATTATTAGTTTCTCTCCGTCTTGCATCCAATGAGCAACAGGGTAAGTTCACACTCTTCTACAGTCCAGTATTTGGTAAAGTTGGTGAGTGGTGCATGAATGAATGAAAGAATGAATTCATTCATTTGCAATGTGAATGTCTGACATGGCTTTCCAACCTAACTATACCATGCTGCATTATACAGAAGTAAAATATTTATGGGGAGGGGCAAGTGTCCCAGTATCACATCTCAGTTATTCTAATCTTTCCACTCTCTATCTCTCTGTTTCTATGCCTCTGCATGACTTCATAGACTCCACTGCACCTGTCAGTCATTACGAAGCAGCCATCTCTCACTGGCGTCCTACTGTCCAATGGAGCATCCCCAATGACATCAGACCGAAATGGACAGACAGCCATCCACCTGGCCTGTGAACATCACAGCACTGAATGCCTTCAAAAAATTATGGAGCATTCCTCTAGTTGTGTGGACTTGGAGAAAACAAATTTTGAAGGTAAGAAGTTTGTAGTGAAATACTAATAGTAAAATGAATCAAAACTAATCCACGAGTTTAAGACATGCACACTAGCAGTATACAAAAAATGAACAGAAAAGGCTTCTACTAAACCCTAAATAAACTCAATATAATAAAAAAGCAGAATAAATAATGTAAATACTTCTATTGTTATCAGTCTGTTCAAATGAATGTAAGTAAATTCAAATCAATATTCATTGTTTGTTGTTATTATGGCTGCCTCTTAACTTTAAAATTCTAACTTTTACACTTTCTGATGTTCTGTTTAGCATTTTACCTGACTTCTATGTAATTGATCCTTGCTATCTGGAGCAAGTATTTGGCATAATTATTTTAAGTATGTTGGGATTAAAACTAACTAAAAAACACCCTGAAAATGAATAGACTAGAGATCAACCACGTGTGTAAGTACATTCTGCTAGTAAAATTAAATTGAATTCCAAAAATCAAAAATTACCTTGAAAACATTCCTTGACAGGAAATACAGATAACAGAATAAAGCAAAAAAGGGCAAAATTGGCAAAAGAGAGCAAATATGTTTGTGTTGTGATGAAAGGTAAAGACCAGAGTTAGTTAAGCCAGGCAAGGCAAGAGTGTTAAAACATATACCATATCTAAACACACAAAGCTATCTGTTTGAATAATTTGAATACTTCTAGGTAAGACATCTAATGTGTTCTCCATCCTCACCACGCTGCATGGTTTGTCAGTTCAGGTTAATTCCCATTTAGAAAAAAAGGGTATAGCTGTATTCTGAAACATCGTTGGCTATGACATGAGGTAGGGAAAGTTCTCCTGCAATACTGTTGGCTCATATAAGTGACAGCCATGGATACACATTGCTCAGGAAGTAACACTTGTTAGTTGTTTCATGTTGTTAGTGAAGCAGTTTCTTTTTTGCCTCATATTTTGGAAACTGAATTTTTTCAAGAGATAAATAACACCCACTTTTCACTGTAATCAGATTCAAGGTTGTCACATGGAAAATCAGTTACAGAATATTGCAATTAAACTGGTCAAATGCAGATAATCACTTGTATTATGACGATTGTTAAACTGGGTTAGATGTGCAATTTTGCAATAGATGTTAAAAACCTGAAGTCAGCAAACTGAGAAATTATGAAGCTGTGAAGGAACAGGAGCAAAGACAGTAATTTTTCATGCCATTCAAAATGTTTTGTCTGACAATATTTGTATTGGGACAGCCACATAGCATGATGCAAAGCACAACGTTTATTAGTTTGTCTGAATAGCAACTTGATAAATGCATGAGTTGTTTTGAAGGAACACCTCAATTAAGTTTGATTCATTACTGGAAACTGCACCACTAAAATAAAATACACCCTTTTAACTGTCATTTGCTTGCAGCAGTTAGACTCTAATCTGTCCTAACCTTGCTGCAAAAATTGTCTTCTATGAGCATAACAGAGGTGTATGATTTTGGCTGTTGATTTTCTATACAAATTAAACTCTTTTGGAGTGTGAAAATGTTATTTTGGATCTAAAATGGTAACTGTCAAACTCACAACATATGGAGAATAAGTTTTTGTGCTGCTAGTTTTAGCTTATAACATTGCCATAGCTGAGATGTATGAATTAGCAATTAAATTGCTGGCACTTGCCTTTTAATTGTGTGCCCCCTGACTGTGTCATACTTATTTCTTGATGTTTCATTAGAAATGCAAAGAGTGAAAGTATTCAAGTCTATGAAAGAATGTGATTTTGTAAACTGAAGTCATAACCCGATTTTCTGCAGGACCCCAGAGACAAAAATGACAAACAATTAGTACATTAATCATACATAATCATAAATATAAACATTCAACAGCAATGCATCAAATAATAAAGGAATAACCAATGACGTGGTGTGGTATATTGAAGATTTACCCATGAGTGGTGTGGTTTAATCATGAGGGCGAAGCCTGAGTGATTAAATAAAGCCAACCGTGGGTAAATATCACAACCACGGAGTCAATTATTGCTATTATAAAATGACATTATTTAAGAAAAAAATACTTTTCTTAAATAATGTCTTTGTATAATGGCACATTACTGTTCTTCCACTGCTTGTGGTACACTGCTTCCTTGTTTTGATGTACTGAGCATGTGTATGGGACGTGCATCCCACGCATATCCAGTACATCAATGCTTTGAAACAGAAGCAACGGAGAAAAGAAAGTCTCCGTTGCTCTGTTTTTTCTTTTTTATTATTTTATTTAACAAAAGATGTTTTTGCGCACTTTATACCAACGGAAAAAAGTCCGTGAGACCAGACCTTTTCTGTTGGTATATTGTGGGATTTATATTAATGGGGGGGTTATTGTGTAATCAAGAATACATTTTGTTGGCAGTGTGAAGACTACTCACTTTTATCCCAGCCAAAATTTACTAAAGCAGTGCATCACCACTCACCTTTGAATATCCAAACCTCAAAGGAGGTGACAGAAGAGGGGTTCCAAGTTGAACCCCTCTTGTTCTGCCTTACTAAGACTGCCACAGTACCAAATAAGGGGGGGGGCTGCTGTAAAACCCTGCCAAAATAGTCCCAAATACATTAATTCTGACAAGAGAAAGACTACAAGCCCCTCACATCCTTTTCTTACTTCCTATTTGTACACTAAACTTAACCTTATAGCTAAGTCTTCCCTAACCTCTTCCAGCCTTGCTTCTACATCATCAAAACAGCTTAAGCACTCATCTCCCCACCCCCTACTTCACAGGTGTCTCTTGGACAAATAAGTCTGCAAGGAAAATGGAGATTCCAAGATGGTGGTCGTCTAGTTGACACCTTTCACACGAAGCTCCTCACAAATCAGCTAAAAAATGACAATTTAAACAACTTTCAGTGTGGTGTTCTCACAGGATTTGGTCTAGTAAATAACTGTGTATCTGGTCATTAAGAAAAGATCGTTCTTCTATCAAAAAATCCAGTCAAATCTCTTTTGTGGAAAAAATTAAACTTCTCTCAGCCTGTGTAGCCTAGGCCACTTGCATCCAAGGGGTTTGTAGCTTTGATTGTATCCTACTGGAGTACTCTCATCTAAGGCATGGCTGGAAACTCTGACACCATGGAAACACAAACTACCAAGGCCAAATTCTCTTCATTATCATTATCATCTCCGGAGAAAGATACAAGTTCTAAAAGACTCAGTACCAATAAACAAGTAGGTGACACTCCAAAAACAAATGCTAAAGAAAAAACTGACTCAAATTTCCATATGGAAGACTTAAAAATGGCTTTACAACCAATTCATTCAGCCATACAAGGTTTTTCTACTCAGCTTACAGACTTTGGCAAAACATTAAAACAAATAACAGATAGGATGGACACACTTGAAGGTAAAAATCATACTATGGAAATCCAAATAGATTCAATAAATAAAGACTTGTGTGCTAAAGATTCACTGCTTACTGAAATACAAGATAAACTCCTGGAGTTGGAAGCGAGAATCCGTCGCAACAATATATTAATAAGAGGTTTGCCAGAATCATACGATAACCAAGATTTACTTAAAATCACAAAACAGATTTTTTCAGCACTTCTCACTTTAGACAGCAACTCTGAAAACCTAGTAGTAGAAAGAGCACACAGAGCCATACGTTCTCGTCAAGTAACCACTGTACCCGACTGATCTACACCAAGATTTTGAACTTTCAAGATGCCCAGAAGATTTTGGTTACAGCTCAGAACACAGACAGTTTGTATGGAATAATCACAAACTCACTTTCTCACAGGATTTACCTCATCAAATTAAGTTAAACAGACAGAAGCTGTCTCCTTACTGTGCTGACCTAATCAAACGTGGTATAAAATTTCAGATGCGATACCCAAATGCATTAACATTTACTTATAAAGACAAGAGACAGTCAGTGAATACTGTGCAAGGAGCGCAAGACACTTTTCTAAAGCTTTTTAAAGTAGTGCCCACCACAACATGAGAAGCTTAACAAGAACTGGCCAATCTCTGGTGGCTTATAAGTCATTGTGCTAATCTAGTTTTATTCATATGTTATGCATTTGTTATGCCGATTTTACTCTGAATTGTGAAGTACTAAACTGTGTTGAGATGACAATCTTGGCTAGCTATCTTTCATGTTTCACATCCATTCTACATTTAAAACTAGTGCTTTATGCCAATAGAAACTTTTGTTCGACGACAATTGTAGTGACTGTATCACATCGATCTATCTTTATGAAGGCACGCTCACCTAACATAGACTGCAGCTACGTATATAGCTTATTGTCTTCGACTTACATGGTAGCTGGATGAGACTTTTCTCTGTATTGTAATCCTGCTTACCCTTTAGTTTCGTTTTGTATATTGGAATGCCACAATTGGTTTCATCTGTGATCGTCGCTGAGACCCATAGAGATGATGTTGCCTCTTCAGTCATGCAGAGCACTTTTTTCTATATTCCGGTAAACCTTCGGTTTGACGTGCCTGTCGTGCCTAACACGAACATTAAGACACACTCAAGGTTTAGCTTTCAAAAGAGAAAAGTTGCTAAGAACCATTTATATTCCATTTACACATTGCTTTTTGCTTTTCTCTATGTTAGAATGTTGCTTTTAATTTGACTTTCATCAGCTACATTAACTTTGTTCAATTATACTTAGTAGAATATTGCATATTTTGTGTCTGTTTATGCAAAAACAGTGTCGCAGGAATAACTTTCAATGTTAGTTGTGAGGTATGTGTTTGTACAGTATGTACGGTATCAAAGCAGATAGCTTCACTATCTCACAGCACTTTATTCTCCACTTTGATTCTCAACAAAATCCTCATGTCCTCCCTACATATGTGTATGCGGGGGGTGATTGGATACCATAGTTTCCTTTCCAGTCCTAAAATACTGTTGTAGGTGAATTGGAAATTCATCATGTTGCCTGCAAGTACACAAGTACATATGTGCACCATGTGATGGATTAGCATCCTATCCTGATTTTATTTTCTCCATCTTGCACCCATTGAGTGCTAGGATGACTTCTAGTTGCCCTGCATTTCTGCATTAGATTACATGGATAATTGGAAAATGAATGCAAGAATTTGTGAAGCTTGTAAGTTTAATGAAATATGATATTTAGGGAATAATAAGATTGTGTGTAGAATTGTCTTTCTTAAACACTTCTTAAGTCATATAAACAGCCATCATTTATATTTATATATGTAGTATGACAGCTACATAAACAGGTGATAAATGGGTACTAATAAAAGTTGAGTCTAATATCCCAGAGTCACAAATAGGTTCATATCCCTATCAACACCTATCATATACACATTACATCTAGCGGATACCACAAACTTGTCAATACATTTAATTTTATTTTAAACACTACAGTGAGAAGGAGAGTTGGTGTGGTGAGGTTTTACTATGACGGACATTTTGTTTTCCATGTTTTTGTATATATGTATAGTTATGTTTAAAGATATAATAGTCCTTTTCAGGACTCTTTATAGAACTATTTCAGTTATGATTTCTATTATGTTAACCAAAGTTAACTTTATTATTTGTGATGATTCATATGTTCCTTCTTTTGTTGTAGACGGGTGGGTAGGCACTGGGTTAGTATGGAGGGAACTGGTTTTGATTTTGGAACTTTTGAGAGGCAGTAACATACAATATAATTTATACAGTGAGACTAGGTTCAATAGTTTCTATTTTTTTAGGATTTTACTAAGTAAAGTATTTAAGATTTTACTGAGTAAACACTTAAGTAGATACATAGACTTAAAGCAACTAATGTAATGTCTTTATATATTGATTCTTGGAATGTCAGAGGGTTACAGAACAAAACTAAGAGATCACTACTGTTTCATTTAGTGTTCAAATCTCAGGCCAGTATTTGTTTTCTGCAGGAAACACACATGCATAGAGATGACTGGAAAAAGAAAACAATAAGAAATGGGTTAAAATGATAATTGCAGCCGGGATTGCTCTAATTCAAGAGGTGTGGCAATTTTAGTCAAAAACAATTTCCTAGGTAATATTACAAACATAAATTATGACACAGATGGTAGATGGTGTTATTTCTCTTCTTATTTTTCTAACATTGATAAACCACTCTTGTTTTTTAATTTATATAGTCCTTGTGACCACCAACATATTTTCTTTATTCAGATATGTAATATTCTTTCATCTTTCAAGGATCATTATATTATTATGGGTGGGGATTGGAATGCTGTTATTAATCCTGATATCGATCGTACTAGTAGATCACTTTCATATAATCACCAAGCATCTATTGCCCTAGAAGAATTAATGTTAGACCTCAACCTTATAGATCCCATTACCCTCAATGTACATACTGACAGGAAAGATAGATATACATATTATTCTAAATGTTATAATGCATGGTCAAGACTAGATTTTTTTCTTGTTTCTGTTTTTCTTATGCATCAAAAAATTGAATACTTCATGGAGCCTAGCTTTTTATCTGATCATTCAAGGATATCACTTAAGATTAGCTTTGATATAATGAGGCCACGCATATATACACAAAATAGATGGACATTTAACAACAACCTTCTCTTGAATAAGAATATCCATGTTATAATTACTGAGATTATACAAGAAATGTTTTCCAATCTTGATACATCAGACATTCCATATGATGTTCAATGGGCTGCTTGTTAGGCAAACCTTAGAGGAAAGTTAATTAGCAAGGCTTCTTATCTTAAAAAAACAGTATAGAAATAAAGAATCCTCGTTAAAACTAAAAATCCAAACTTTAGAAAACCAGCACAGATTGAATCCTGATTCTTCTATATATCTACAAATTTGTGAATTCCAAAAGAACTTTTACTACTACACCAACATAATCTCTATAATAGAACAAAGGCTCTTAGCTACTTATTCTGAATGGGCTCAAGTCCCCTCTAAAGTTCTCGCCAGAATAATTAAAAATAATCAGTCCTTACCTAGAATAGCACCCATACACTATAACAACAAGATATATAATACGGACTTAGAAATTATGCATCTTTTCACTACTTTGTTTTCAGATGTATACTCTAAAGAGCTTGACCTTATGACTACACAGCATATTGAAAGTTTTATATCTTCCATTAAATTCCCACTACTGAATGATCAACAAAGGAAAACACTATTGGCCCCTTTGAGAACTCAAGAAATTTCAGAAGCCATTGACAAGATTAAAACTAATAAATCCCCAGGTCCGGATGGATTTACACCAGAATTTTATAAGACTCACAAGTCAATTCTTGTACCTTTTCTTCTTAAAGTTTTTAACTACATAAAAATAAATGGTATATCAGATTTACATTGGAATGTCTCAAAAACCATATTAATTCTAAAAAATAATAAAGACAAAACAGATCCTAATAATTATAGACCTATCTCCTTAATTAATATTGACATTAAAATTTTAGCCTCATTATTAGCTGAGAGATTGGAAAAAGTTCTAACATCATTAATTTCCCCAGATCAATCAGGATTTATGTCCCACAGGCATGTATGGGACAATACTTTATCTCTAGATGCCTTTATACACTTCGCAAAAAAAGATAGAAATCCTATATATGCACTGATCCTTGACGCTTCGAAAGCTTTTGACAGAGTAAATTGGGACTTTCTTTTTCGTACTATGTCTTGCTTTAAAATATCTAATACTTTTATTGATTTTTATTAAAGTTTTATATAAGGATTCTTCCACCTTTCTTCATATCAATAGAAATGCCTCTAAGATTATAAAAATCACTAATGGTACGAGACAGGGATGCCCATTATCTCATTTTCTTTTTAATCTATACTTGGAGCCAATGTTATTATATATAACACAAAACACTTTTCACAAGATTCCCAAAATTTTAAACACTGAGGTGCCCTTTTCTGCATTTGCGGATGACTTGGTTATATACCTCCAAACACCTAGTACAGACCTTGTGAAAATAATCAATATTATTAATAAATTTTCACAGGCCTCTGATTATCAGGTGAATTCTCATAAAACTTTCATCTTTCCTATAAATCCATCTGCCCATAAACCTCACATATTTTCAGATTCCCCTTTTTCTTTCACCTATGCAATTAAATACGTAGGTACTCAAATTGAGCATAATGGTCTTTCTACATTTCAAAATAATATTCACAGAGTATGGTCATTAATAGTTTTAGATTTACATAGATGGCAATTACTTAATATATCACTCTTATCCAAAGCAGCGATAGTCAAAATGAATATACTCCCTAGACTCCTATTTCAATTTAATGCCATAGACCAGATTATTCCTAAATCTTTCTTTACAAAAGTCAATAAGGAATTAGCTAGATTTATCTGGTCTCCTAAGTCAGTCAGAATATCATATCTTAAATTAACGTGTCCTAAAAATAAAGGAGGCCTAGGTCTTCCGAACTTTTACATGTATTATTTAATTATTTCGGCTAACAAACTACTCACCATTGTGAACTTGAAAACTGATAGGTATAGGCAATACCCCATTTGGACCAAATTATGGCATCAATACATTTCAAGTAAAAATATTAACCCGATTGCTCTTCCTTTCCTTTCTAAGAAAGCTGCTAACATTCTGAAAATTTCCAAACCGTTAAAACAAAAGATCAATTATTTTCAAGAATTAATAAAACTCATTAATCTAGATAGCATTTTTCAACTAACACAACCTTTACACTTAAATCCTAATATCCAGTTTAATAATGTACCTTTTAATCTTTCTAAATTTCCACTTATTCAAAGTTTCACTGTGTGGGACTTGCTACGATATAATGATTTATCTCTCACTAACCTACGCATAAAGCTGAAAGCAAATGTTAATTACATTACTATACTACGTCAATTGAGAGATAGCATCATTGTGAAATTTGCTCACATTAAAGTAAGTATAAATGATTTTACAAATCTTACCACTGTTATACAAGCTCTAACATTACCACAGAAGATGTTATCTAAATCTTATAATCTGGTTAATTAGATAATACATAATAATACTTGTCTATTTTCTGATTATTGGGATAAACAGAATGTCCATTTGTCTTTAACTCAGAAACTTTCAGCCATCAATGATGCTTTAGACTATTCCCCATTCAAGAAGCTTTTTTATACCCAGTTAATGATATTTAATAATGCATATCATACTCCTTCCAAACTTAACAAGTTTGACTCCAGAATTCCCTCCTCATGTTCTTGCTGTTCTTCTTTTAATGCTGATCTCTTACATATTTTGTGGTCCTGTCAGCACTCACATAAACTTTGGACCTCTCTTAAAGTCAGATTACAAAAAATGGGATACCAAAAATCCACACTATCCTGGGAATTAGCGATTCTTCATATTCCTATTATTCATCTATCAAAATTTGATACACATGTGTTAGTTTATATTTGTTCACTCATTAAGTTTTATATTACTAAAAATTGGTTAGACCGCACCAAACTAAATTGGAATAACTTTAGAACCTTAGCCTACTCTTATATTTCAGCTCAGAAATTACTGGTGAAGAGTCCAAAGAAGTTAGCTCTTAACAATAAAGTCTTAGAAAAGGTATTACACATCTTGGATAGTGCTTAATAATCTCTGTCATTTTTTTTTTTATAGTTTTATTAACCTAGCTCTCTCTCACTTACATTTACATGCATACTCCTTTATATACAGGCTTATATACTTTGTTGCCTCTGGTTTAACATATTCATACTTTGTATATAGTTATGTTATAGTTATCCTGTTTGGAGTTCTTGCATTTACATTGTTATAGTCTAGCATTTATACTTGAACTCCCATGCTCTTATATCCAATGTTCATTTTGGTTATTGTGTTCTTGTTGTATTGTAAATATGCATATATTAATAATTCAATAAAAAGTTTTTTGAAAAAAAAAAGTCTGCAAGGAAACTTCATTTGTCCAAATACCCACAAGATAAAAATGACACCCAATGTACTGTTGTGACCATTTTATTAAATATAAACAATGAATGCATTAACCATATATAATCATAAACATAAACACTCAACAGCAATGGATCAAATAATCAAGAAGACATTTTATTGGCAGCTTGGAGACCACATACCTTTTCCAGCTGAAGACTACAAACAGCATTAAATCCCACCACTCACTCTGTCACACCCAGTATTTACTGAAGCGGCATAGCACTACTCATTTCTGTATATCTAAACTTCAGAGTGTGGGGGACACAAAAGGGGTTCCAAGCTGAAACCCTCTTACTCCACCCATCCGCATTCCAAAACTGGCTGCCCCCCATAATTCCTTAATCAGATCCTGCAAGAATAATGCCAAGTGCACATTAAACAATTACAAACATAAATCGCTCAAGTGAACTCAATAGTTCTTGTACCAACTCGTGGATCACATCCTATCATCAAACCCTTGTGCACCTAAATCACTCAAGTGAACTTCATCATTCTTCTAGCAGCTCACAGCTTGCATCCCTATCATCAAAATCCCCGTGCATGTAAATCGCTCAAGTGAACTCCGTCGTTCTTACTCCAGCTCACAGCTTGCATCCCTATCATCAAAATCCCTGTGCACGTAAATCACTCAAGTGAACTCTGTCATTCTTGTTCCAGCTCACAGCTTGCATCCCTATCATCAAAATCCCTGTGCACCTAAATCTCTCAAGAGAACTCCATCATTCTTATACCAGGTTGCAGTTCAGCTACATACAAATCTAGCCTCTTCAAAGCCCTTGATACTCTGTGATTGACAAAACCCCTATTTCTCTTCTATCCCATAACCTTCTCCACTTGCCTCCACACCAACCTAGATATAGTCTCAGACCAAACTGCCATCCTTTGTAGAAATCTTTGTTTCAAGCTCAGAGAATCAGTAACAATCTGTACTAGCATTCTTTTATTTGGTGTCCAGCCCAAATCATTCACATACACAAATAACCACTATGTGGGGGATACCTAACTCTGACTGCATTTCATTAAATTTGCCCATCATTTGCTACCACCATCACCATCTGAAGCCATGCCAAGAAACCTTCCATCTGTCCTGTTCCAACCACAAAATTCATTCTGTGGGCCTGATTAAAGCTGTCTTTACTGCCCAGAAAACAAAAGAATCACCCAAGACAATATTTCCACAGGCAAAATAAAAATAAAAATAAACCAAAACATCAGATTACCATTACCTTAATATGGCAAAAAAGCATTAAATGACCATCTTTCCACCCCACAAATCAGCTCCACTGATTTACCCTCTTCAGCCAAGTCTGACACCCTCTATATCCTAAACTAATACACCATTACAGCTGTCAAAAAACACTCACTACAAACTCAAATCTTCATTGACCATTCAAGCAACCCTGACCCATTGGTGCTTACTCTTTCCACCTTTCAACTAGTTAGTAGCTGACTTACAGAAAGACTTGACTGGCCATGTTGCCTTGCATGCAAAATTCAACAACCCAAGCAACTCCATGACTTCCCTCACTGTAACATTATCCTTGCCCCTCACCCACTCAGTCTTGCTTCTCAACTTTTCCAACTTCTCCCCTGGCAAACAAAATAGATGCCTATGGCTGTCCACTGGAAACCCTAGAAAATCTAGCACCTTGCTTGGACCTTCATGTTTGTCTTGACCACCGGTACCCAGAGATTCTCTACAAATCTCTATAAAATCCATCATCCTATCCTGTGATATTTCCTGATCTTCCCCAATCAATAATAAAATCATGCATATAATGGGCCACCTTCTGAGTATAGACTTGCTTCTGCCACATCCATCGCAGTGCTGTGCTAAATTTTTCTAAATTAACATTAACAAACATTATATTTTGCATATATTGCTATATATCATATAACCTAAGCAACATTACATACATTATTTAGTTCCTGCACTTTTTTTAAACAAGAAACATATTTATTAAACCATTGCATATGACATAAGTAATCATACATGTATATAAATGAAAACAAACCACACTGACACAATCCTAGCTGCAAGTATTTTATATCACTTATAATCTACCAATCATTTTCAGTCAAACATTACACAACTCATTTAAGTCCTGCCTTCTTTTAAACCTCATTCCTCCCCTGTATGTATTGTTCCCACAATTCCCATTTTTTCCTATGTAGTTTGCTGGTTTACACTGAAAACCTTGAAACTGCATCAGTAGACCGTTGAAGTTGGCAGAATGTCGAATCCAAATGTATCAACTACACTACAGTGAATGGGTAGTGTAATTCAAGCATTTGGGTTTGACATTGTGGAGGGAGATCATGGTTCAGTGAGGAACAGGGAATTAGCCCATTTGCTCACTGTAATGCAATCTCGGAGTTGGTATATTTAATGTGCAGGGAGTGTGGGGTCCTCATGAAAATAGTAGAATTAACGTACCATTGACTGTAGAGTATAATGGTAGGTATTAACTGACGTCACCTCCTGCTATGTCGAGTACATCAAACCATGGTTGTCGATTTATTTATTTTTCCTTTGGTTTACTTTTCGGCATTCCGGATTCAGCATTTTGGGTCAACATTCTAAATGGTCGACCAAAGCAGATTTAAAATGCCAATAGTAAACCTAATTTGCTGCTATCCTTTTCTAAAGATCTCAATTCCAGTTGTTTTGTCTCTGTTACTATATTCACTACTTCTAATGTACAATAGTTGGTTTAGATTTGGATTTCCATTTTCTAGTAATTGTGTGCGAAAAAATCCTGGGTCACAAAACAGTCTTCTGGCTGTGCTGCAAAATCTAAATGAGTAGCCCCCACAACCTGCTGTACTGTTTGATCCACTCACTTGCTAGCTCCTAGCTACCTACTCCCACCCCACTACCCATGTTTAAAGCAACCGACTGCTTACCTCCTGCACCTGTTCCTCAAACCTCAACAGCTCATGCAGTCTCACATGCTCAGATTCATCTAAAACTTGGAATAAATCTGCCCCCCCATCTAACCCAGACACCTCTACTTGTAAACTGCCCACAACCTTAGCATTTTCACCATTACCTGTAGAGTGCTGGGGCAGCACTGCAAAATTTCCATTTTCCCTGTTCTTAGTAGTCTTCATCGTCTTGCATGATTTCTTCCCCACACTGCTAGAACTCTACTCTTCAAGCGCATTGCAATTTCTGATGCTTCTTATCTGCTGCTCTGTTGAATGGTCCACCTTTGACTGCACCAGGACCTCTGCATCACAAAACAGCTCCTTGTTCAGGGATTCTATCTCGATCATCTATAAAACAAAAACACAATGAGTGTTTCAACTAATTCCTTTATATATTTTTTCTTATTTTTTTTCTTGTATCTTTCCTTTCCTCCCCCTTTTTTATTCTTTTAGATCACACCACATGTACTCAGCAGCCTAACTCCATCACTATGCTGACCTACTTACTCCCTCCAGACTGCCCATAATTAAAGCAGAAGTGAGGGGGAAGACAACAGAATTAACCCAACATCCATGCCAAACCAATTTCACTACAACATAACAACCAGCATGCCTTTATCCTCCGTTAAAACATAATATATGTAAGTATTAGACTAATCAACAGCAGA
Source organism: Protopterus annectens (assembly GCF_019279795.1). Lineage (NCBI taxonomy): Eukaryota > Metazoa > Chordata > Ceratodontiformes > Protopteridae > Protopterus > Protopterus annectens. The sequence goes on from NC_056741.1 coordinate 1,188,050,027, forward strand.
CTGTCACAACCCTTACCCATAACCAGAGGTTATAATCAAACCCTGCCATTGGGAACCTACCCAACAGACTGCAGTAAGAACATCACTAACCCCCATTTTCTTTACAACTTAAATAGGCTTGCAAAAGTCCTTACTCATCCATACGTTCCTAGATAAATACTTGGCTATCAATCTTGACCACCTAGCCATTAACCAGTAGTTGGAATACCCTGCACCTGATTTAAGATCTTACCCACATGGCAATCATTACTGCAAGGCAAGCTGCTACCAACAACCCCAGCAACTTGACAACTGCCACACCACCACTCTCCAAATTCTCAACAATAACTTCCAAATGAAATGAACGTCCAACTAAAGTAATCCAGAGCAAAAAAGGGGATCTGTTAACAACCTGAGCATTACAATGTATGACATTGCCACTAAAAAATTATGCTGCATTGCCTTCAGCCACTGTAGAATAACTCCATGCCTCCAAAGATGACCACCAAATATGGGTAAGCATAGCCCCGCATTGTGCTCCAAACCACTACTTGCCAAAAAAAAAAGGCAAACAGATAGATCTAAATTATGAGCCAACACTAACAGCCATCCTGCCCTAAGAGAGCAATTAACCGCATGTAGAACACACTAACCTCTTCCAACTTTTTTTCCCTTCACCAAAACTGCCTAATCACTAAACCTTCTGCCCCACCCACTTCGGAGTTGTCTGTTGGACAAATAAGTCTGCAAGCAAAATCCATTTGTTTTGTAAGTGAATGTTGGTTATCTTATATCTTAGAAATTGATGTGCTCTTATTGATAGAAGATACTACTATACAGCAAACTTTTGTAAAGTACATGCTTATACTGATTGTAGCTTCTTTCAGTATTTCAGTTTCAAAAGTTCAAAGTTACAATGCTACCTCATAAACAGTGACGGGTCTATTCACTTGTAGGAAGTGGTTCACAAAGCTAGAGCAAAATCTTGTTTTAAAGTTTAAATAATGCCCCTTAGTATTGGTCTGGGGAATGACATGACATATTATTATTAACCCCTTTGAGGAAGTAACTCTACTGGACATTTTGATGGAAAAAGTGTTGTAATTTGGAAAACAGAGAGAGATGCATTTAATGGATTAAGATCAGTGCCATAATTTAAGGATTTTTTCTGTTTTCATTCTGTAATATTTACATAATTTTGTGCTTGGTATTTTTTTAGTTCTGATTTAGAAGATACCTGGCACAACATCTGGCACTAAACTGGCTATGTCATTGTATCAAGCCTGGCTAACTCTCTTATCTGGCACAACATATGGCACTAAACTGGCTATGTCATTGTATCCAGCCTGGCTAACTCTCTTATCTGACACAACATCTGGCACTAAACTGGCTATGTCATTGTATCCAGCCTTGCTAACTCCCTTATCTGGCACAACATCTGGCACTAAACTGGCTATGTCATTGTATCAAGCCTGGCTAACTCTCTTATCTGGCACAACATCTGGCACTAAACTGGCTATGTCATTGTATCAAGCCTGGCTAACTCTCTTATCTGACACAACATCTGGCACTAAACTGGCTATGTCATTGTATCAAGCCTGGCTAACTCTCTTCTAGAATGTGTAAATCAGCGTACTGTTTAATTTACCCCTGACTTTCACCAGGGATTAAGTCTAACCTGTGGAACATGTTTATTCTTGTTTGCTTATGTATACTTTGTCAGAATTCTATTTGTAACATGTTTTATTGTTTTTGTTTACCTTGGGCTTTTCTCCCCGAGCCTCTGCTGAAAATAAGCATGCATCCAGTCGGACTATCCCAGTCAAGAAATGTAAAATAAAAAAATAAAATATTACGGTGTTAAATTGTTTAAATGGATGTGGAATATTGTTCAATTTTGTTACCATGATGGGTGACTGATTTCAAAAGACAGCATTCTCTTTTTCCACCATCTTTCAGTTCTTTTGAATATTTCTGTGGGAGCTCACATAGCTAAATAGCATTAGACCCTCCCTCAGACTGGCACATTAGCAAGTAGCGTCACTGATGTCCACACTGTTTATTAGAACAGGCACTGTAATGGGTCTACCTACTACATTTCCAGTGACATCAACACTTACTGGCAGTGTATTTCATCCTGTGCAAAAAAACTATTGTCACTTTTTTCTTCTCAACGCTATCAGATTTATGTTTTAAACACAAGCAGTGTCTTGTAATGGAGCTCCTACTGTATGTTATTGTGATTACTATCCTGTTAATTTCTCATATTGACATTTATAGTTTGTCTGTAGTGTTATATTTGTGTTGTCAGGCGTTCTTTACTACTATAGTCTGTCCTTTGTAGAAAGCATCCATTGGATTCAGAAGTAAGTTACAGCTGGCAAAACACTCTGTGGCTCAAATGGCTGTTTTTTTTTAAGTTTTTGGTGTTTCATGAAATGAATTAATGCAGCTAGGTACTCGTTTAAGTACAATTACAGGGAACTATATAATGACTGCAAAATTGTTGTATATAGAGGTATAGCTACATCAGATTTACTGTGCATAATGATGAAAGTGTGTGGGGTCTTGCCCCCTGCAAAAAAGCTTTTAGGTGTAACAGTGAGGTTTGTACTTCAGCTGTTATATTCCAAGGAATTCACTTTTTTGGATTGTTAGGACTTGCTTTGAAGACTCTTGATAGTCTTTTTGGCTACCAAGCAAGTCATATTTATTACAAAAAGAGAACAAACAGTGCAGTTCAGTATTACAGTGTGTCTCATTCACCAGAAGTGGCTAATGCTCTTACTCTGCTGGGCTACTGCACTTTCACTGATTTTCTAAGTTTTTTCCCAACTGCCTTGACTTATTTTTTTTTTCAAATATCAATGTCATAACAGCTTGCAATAGGTGCTGTGATTATGAATGAGACTGTCACATTCATGCCTCTTATTGTGAGCATACGTTTTGCTGAACTCTTAACTCTGTAAATATATATATACACACACACACACACATATATACATATATATATATATATATATATATATATATATATATATATATATATATATATATATATATATATATATGTGTGTGTGTGTGTGTGTAAATTGTTAGCTGCTCTTGAATTTCAAGTGTTTCCCTTACTGGCATTGGCATGAAGGCTGTTGTGCCTATTTTTACTGCCACCTGTTGTACTTATTCTAATTAAAGTGTGTTATTCTAATTAAAGTGTGATGGTTATGTGGTGTGAAGTATAACAGATGTACAAATAAAAATGTGTAAGTAACTAGCTTGACAGTTGTGTTACAGCCCTCCAAATCCCACTTGCTTCTGTAAACTTATGTGACAGGTCAGTATGTTGAACTGACTAACGAGTCATAGACATGATCGTTTGGTATACAAAGGATAGGCGGAAAATCAGCAGTAAGGCAAGCAAAAATTGCCATAATTCTCTTAGCAATTTCAAACTTACTAAAGTACAGAAATAATTTAAGTTAATTAGCTGATGGCCAGCAAATTAGCTGATTGCTGATTTTTTCTCTTGATTGTTTAAAGTGATGTATGAACTCTGAAGGAATAAATTGACCTGTAATACACATGTATTGCAAATCACAAAGTTTCAGTTTACTATTTAATTTATGGAAGATATTTTTTCAGTTTGACAGTTTACAGTGTTTTCATTGAAAAGCTTACAGTATAGTGATCTGTTGATATATTGCATGATATAACAGGATTCCATTTAAAAAAGCAAAACCAATAAGACTTTGTATCGTCACTGTATCCTAAGACAGTTGTGTGTAGTTTCATTTTTTAATTCATGTAGGAAGGACATAAAATACACATCAGATACAGTTAACAACTGTCTCCATTGTGGTAAGCAAATCTCACACAGAGACTTTCATACCTTGTGTGTCGCTTGTTTAGGCCCAAACCATAATGTCCCAAATTGCCATCTGTGCACCCTATTCAATACTAGGACTATAAGGCGTTCTGCTGAAATCTTGTCTAAGTATCTTAGTTAGCAATCTGCTTCCCATTTTGCGATGGTGTCCATCGATCGTCCCGAGGTTGAGATCCCTAAGCAAAAAAAGGGAAAAAAAGACCCAAACTTTCCCAATCCACCAGTCCCCCAAAGCTCATTATCTCAGAGGAAGGAGAGGTGCATTCGCAGCCCCCTTCTTCAAGTGAGGTGGTAACAGAGGCCTCTGATACCCTTTTAGAGTTTGACATGCTATCGGGTCACTCATCTTCAACTCAGGCCTTGGCATTCAGTTCATTGGTGGGTTCCAGAGTCGCTAAGTAGACCTCGGCTCTGGCTAACTATCCTCAGCTGACAACGTCCCTTTGGAGGCTTCCATCAACATTGGGTATTTCTTTCAAGGAGACTGGCGTCAGAGTAGCAGACATGCATAGGCCCAAAGCAAAAGCTACACCTAAAAAGATTTTGACCTCAATTTCTGTGTCTAGGCCTACCGGCTCCCAGCCCACATGTTATCAGCAGGATTTGGTCACATTGGTTAAGGACCTTATTTCTTTTGTCAGAGATAGGCAACCCCCCCCCCCCCCAAATCTTCTCCAGGAAAAAGGAACAGAGATCCTACACCTGAGGCCTTTTCAGAACCCCCTGAGTCAGATGAAGATTCTGATCAGGAGGACTGTCTTTGAAGAAAACCATTCCTTACCTCCTTTGAGGATTCTGATTCAGAAGAGGTGTTGCCTTCTGCTTCACCCCCTGAGGACGTTACCTTTGGTGAGACACTGCATGCCATGAAAGAGTTTTTCCAGTGGCAGGCACAGGAGTACCCCCAAGCAAAAAAAAGGGTCAGGGAGTTCCTTGATCTCCCTCAACATAAACCATTGCCTATTCCTTCAATTTGGAGGTGGTAGAAGATGTCTTTATGGAATCATCTCTTAATACAAACTCTCTTTCCCCAGCCCCTTGTAAACTAGACAGGTTTTACAGGGTACTTGACTCACATAAATTCCTTATTAAGAACCCATCTGCTAACCCAGAGATTATCAACCCAGGACTCAAAGGAGTTAGGGCCAGTACTTCAAAAATCCCACTACCTACGAACTAAGAAAGCAAGGCCCTTGACATATTTGTCAAGAAGGTATACACTTCATCTACCCTGGCCATGACGGCCCTCAGTTGTCAATTTCACATAATAAAATACCAACAGAGTATTTTGGAGAAAATTAATCAAATGATTTCCTCCCTGGAGGACAAGAACACCTCCAAGGAATTGCTTGAACTCTGCTATTCCAGTTCCCAGGTAGCTAGGCACTCCTTGTACTGAGGATATGATGCCCTAGAGGCATCTTACCGAGCAGCTGTCTCTGGCTCAGTCATCAGAAGGTATGCTTGGCTTAAGGAATACACATTACTGGAGCATGTCAAATCTAAGCTGCTAGATGCAGCCTTGGATAAGGACTCCCTTTTTGGACCAAAGGCTGAGGCTGTGTTAAAAAAAGATGGAGGATAAAGCAAAATCCATGCAAAATGATCAAAGACTTCCTCCAAGTCCAGCCTCCTAGGTTCAGTAGGAATTTTCTCGCTAAGCATTGGTCCTTTCCCTCCCAAACAAAACCTAGTCAGAGGAAACCCTGAAGGGAAAGACCTCACAGGAAGCAACAACAATCGCAGAGGGCAAATCAGTGGTTCTCAGGAACACCAAGGCTGGGGAGTTCTAGGCCACGGGGCCCTAGCAGGGATCAGTAATGACTGACCACACTCCCTACACTGCACAAAGCCTTCACCTCCAACTCTGGACAAGAAAGGAGGAAGATTAGGAGGAAGAATTTTCCTGTTCAAGGTTAACTGGGCCCTCATCACCTCCAACAGGTGGGTTCTAGAAGTAATCTTAAACAACTACAAGCTCACTTTCAAAGAGCCATTAAGATTCTCAGGCTACCTCAATGTGCCACAAAACCGAAGAGCAAGGCTATTTCTCAGATTCACAACCTATGCACTCAGGGCTCAGTGGAACCAATACCAGACCTCCAGATAGGAAAAGGTTTTTACTGCAGGTGCTGTTCTCCAGGAAAGAAGGCTCTTGGCATCCTATGCTGGATCTGCCTATTCTCAATCAGTCTCTCCTAGTCCCAAAATTCAGAATACTTACTCTTCAAATGTTTCTTCTCATTATCACTCCTCAGGCTCTAATGGTTAACTTGGATGTGAAGGATGCCTACTTGCACATCCCTAGAGAAAAATCCTGCAGAAGTTTTTTTTGCTTCAGAGCAGGTACAGTCACTTTCAATTCTCTGCATTTCCCTTTGGCTTGTCTGCTGCTCCCAGGGTCTTCACCAAATGTCTGGCCCCTGTGATTGCCTACTGTAGAACAAGAGCCATCCAAATCTTTACTTCCCTCCTATATTTACTTACTTCCACCTTACATACTTACATCTACACATATATAGAACAAATAGCCAATCCTTATAAATGGCTAATCCAACCAACCCTCTTCTAATTCTTCTCTATTTTACTATTTTACCACTACCACTTCTAAGCAGTGCCTATCTACTCTCGTCATATGAACACCCAATATATCCACATACTAGCTACCCCAACCAACAAACCATCTCTCAACCCTTACCACACCTACATGACCATGCAAACATAACATGCTCACCTAGCTACCTACATGCAAAGTATCATAGAACACTTCACATTAAATATAATACACTATATCTCAAAAGAGTGTTACCTCTTTACAGCAAATTCACTAATCCAAGCTATCTAGTACAACTCTTCACAGTAAAGGATGGTGATATTCATCCTAACCTTGGCCCAAACACAACCCCTATCTCCCTTCACAACCATAATAAATCTTGCAAGTATCCCCTTACCAAACCTGCAAACTCTCTCCTACTAGCTCATCTTAATATATGTAGTATCAACAACAAAGTGACTCAACTCCATGCTCTCCTAGAAGTATATTCCTTTGATATTATCTGCCTAACAGAAACATGGCTAAAGCCTGCCATCAAAGATAATGAAATTATCCCACCTGGATGTAATATCCTAAGAGTTGACAGAGTAGCTAAGAAAGGTGGTGGGGTTGCAATTCTATTTAAATCTGGCTTGCAATTAACAACTTACAATTGCAATATATCCCTTGACTCCAATACTGAAATTCTCATCTCTAAACTTGAACTTAACAATGCTAAATCAATCTATGTATTTGCCCCCTGGTAATAACATAGCCACCTTGGAAAATATCCTCTGCTGGCTATCCCAACACCTGCCTCAAGAAACCATAAACCTAAGCGATATAAATTTAGACTGGAATTCCTATAATAGTACTCTTCCTACCACCCACATAAACCTATATGGTTTCTCTCAAGCCATTACCTCCCCCACCAGAATAAATAAAGCTAACAAGAAAGCAAGTGTATTAGACTGGATTCTCACAAACAATCCCACTCACTACTATGAGTCTGGAACCCTCCCCAATGATTTAAGTGACCACTCACTTACCTACATCATCAGACTAAAAGCAAACACCCCTACTCCAATCTCTATCAAACAAATTAGATCCAAAAAGAAATTTAACCCTGACCTGTTCCAAATGGAACTAAGAGCATGCAATTGGGTTTCCTTAAAACAACTTCCATTAGATGGAGCTGTTCATTTTTTTAATTCTACCTTCCTAGCCATTCTTAATCACCACGCTCCATCCAGATCTATTAGAATTAAGGCCAAGTCTGCCCCATGGCTTTCTTATAAAACCAAACACAAAATTCATCTCAGAAATAAACATTGGGCCTAATGGAGAAAGACTAAAAACCCTGCTGACCAACAAACCTTTAGACAGCTAAGAAATGACACAAAGAAGGCCATACTCTCTGATATACAAAACTACTACTTACAATATCAACAACCTAACCACAACAACCCACAGAAATTCTGGGCTAGCATTAAGCAGTTACTCCACCCAGGTCAAGCCACTACACCTAACCCTCAAATTACAGATAGGAAAAATCCCATCCATACAGCTAATACCTTCAATACCTTCTTTACAGATGCTATCCAAACACTAGCTAGTCAACTATCACATAATACCTTCACATTACCTTCATACTCCTCTACCACACCTCTCACTTTTCATTTCAGACCTGTCCCAACCACATTTATCCAAACCCTACTGAATAAACTGAAACCATGCTCCCCTTCTGCAGACCTACTGCCTTCTGAATATCTACAGCTATCATCCAAGGCTGTTGTCTATCCTATTTCCATACTGATCAACAGAACTATTTCTGAAGGTTACATCCCCACCTTATGGAAAGTCTCCCATATTATCCCCCTACATAAAGGTGGACATTCCACTGAGCTATCAAACTATCGCCCTATTGCCCTTCTTTCACCTTTAGCTAAAATTATGAAAAAATGTATCCATAAACAACTACTCCACCACTTAATAGAAAACAATCTACTTTCTAACTGTCAACATGGTTTCAGACCTTCACACAGTACTACCACTGCCCTCCTTTCCTTTACTGACTACATTACCAGGAACCGAAACCTGAATAATCTTTCTTCTGCTCTATTTATCAACCTGTCTAAAGCATTTGACATGGAAAAACCACCAGATTCTCATTAACATACTTAAATCTCTGTCATTAGACCCACTTTCCATAAAATGGTTCCAATCCTACCTTGACAAACGACAGCAGGCAGTACTTTGGCATAACTCCTTATCCACCCAACTACCTGTTTCCTTAGGTGTCCCTCAGGGGTCCATACTAGGACCTCTTCTTTTCTCTATATTTATGAACGACGTTCATCTAGCTATCCCACAAGCCACTTGTATATAACATGCTCATGACTCCACATTATTATGCTCAGCTACATCCTCCCATGACCTTCACTCTCTCACCCAAAAAATATTCAACATAGTTGAACAATGGTTCACTCAGCATTGCCTTCTTTTGAACCCAAAGAAAACCAAACTCCTCCTCTTCACTCCAACTGAAAAGTCCTCTCCTCTACATTTCAATGTGGCATCTACCAATGGCACAATAATATCTCCAGACTTCACCACCAAACTACTAGAGGTCACTATTGATAATAACCTTAACTTCGACATCCACATCAACAATACCATAAAGACTGTCAACAAAAAAATTGGAACTCTCTATAAGATTAAACGCTTCCTTTCTCCTACTGCTAAAACTACTATCGCCCACACTCACCTTATCTCTACTCTCCTTTATGCCTCACCCATTTTTACTAATCTCTCCAAGAATAATCTCAGCAAATTAGAAATGTCCTATAATAACATTGCTAGATTTGCTACAGGCAACCCATTTTGAACCCACTATTGTATAAACTTAAACCAGATAAGATGGTTAGAACTTCAACACCTGATTAAATTTCACCAACTAACCATTGCCCACAACATTCTCTATAAACCTTCCAGCACTCCCAAGTTTAACAAACCTCATTACCCCCTATAAAAATCTGAAGTCCTTACGCTCATCACACAAACTTCTTGTATACACCTCTAAACCTCATAACAGGGCTGGGGATTCTCTCTTCTCTAATACTGTCGGCAAATCCTGGAATCTTCTCCCTAGTGACCTAACCTCACTCACCTCTTTATCTCTCTTTAAAAACAGACTTAAACTCTACCTCAAATCATACTGGCTATGCCCCTGTGCCAAACCTGACTAGTCCTATACCTCTACAAACTCAGCTTACCTATCTAGTCCTTACTATCCTCTGATACATCTTCCATCTTACTATACTTTTTCTTATCTACCTTTTTCTACATTTTTATATCCTCTTTACATACCTTTTGATAAGTAAATCCATTGTATCATCACTACACATCCAACTTCCTTTTCTCTGTTTCCTACCTAACTTGTACTATATCTCCATACACTCTACTTATACTACTTTTTTAACTCTTAACCTCAGTGTCCATCCTTTTAAAATCCTCCAGGCTTTTACTGCACTGTACCATTGTCAATGACTTTTTTTTTTTACTATGATAATTGCTATTTTTTTTATTATTATAATACCTGATGTTTGTGTACTGTTTGTACTTATACTTTTGAAACATGTCTTTGGAGCTTTTCTCCCTGGGCCTCTACTGAAAATGGACATATATCCAGTTAGACTAGCCCGGTCAACAAATGTAAAATAAAATAAATAAAATAAATTTACCCTTATCTGGATGATGGCCTCATTCAAGCAAGCCACAAGTCAGTCCAAGCTCCTCAAGGATCTGGCCTTCACTCAGACCCTACTCTCCTCTTTAGGATTCACCATAAACCTCAACAAATCCAATACAAACCCTTTCACCAGGATAGTTTTCCTGGGGGCTCTGCTGGATTCCTCTCTCCAGAAGGTCTTCCTTCCCCCAGACAAGTCTTCCTTCTTAACTCAGTACTTCCAGAACATTATGCAGAGGCAATGCATTTCAGCCAGGGACTTCCTCACAGCACTGGGCTACATAGCATCCTGTATCCTAATGATCCCTCTGGCCAGGCTACACATAAAGAAACTTCAGTGGTACCCCAAGAATCTGTGGTGCCAGCACTCGCAGTCTCCTGGAGACAGAAATCCACCTAATTCACTGTCTTAAGGAGGAATTTGCATGGTGGGCATGAGCATATGCACAGAACCAGGGTCTCCTCTTCAGGTTCATCCCTCAGGGTCAAATCTTAACCACATATGCATCAGACACAGCCTGGGGAGCCCATTTCCAACACCTCCTATTCCAGGGCAAATGGGATGAGTAGTTCAGACACAAGCACGTAAATTGGAAGGAATTGATGGCAGTACAGAAGGACATGGTAGCTTTCAAGGATCACTGGAGACCAGTGGTTATACTTATCAAAACAGACAACACAACAGTCATGCAGTACACAAACAAACAAGGGGGCGCCAATTCCTACCCTCTTTGCTGGCTGGCATTGCAGATCTGGGAGATAGCCAATGCTGTGAGGTTGCACCTGATTGCTCAGTATCTTCCTGGGGCTCATAACACTGTAACAGACTGCCTCAACAGATACTTAATGGATCCCCATGAGGGGCAGCTGCAGCAGGAAACGCTTTTCATCATAGTCCAGAAATGGGGATCCCCTCAAATAGACCTCTTTGCCACGGATGAAAATGCTCAGTTAAAAAGATTATTTTTCAGGAGCAGACTTTACACAACCCGGAGAACAGATGCCTTCTCCTTCCTCTTCAGCCATCTGTTTCTTTATTCACTCTCTCCCCTTCCTTTCCTCTCAATGGTCCTGCTAAAAATTAGGGAAGAAAGACTGGGGGTCTTCCTGATAGCTCCAGACTGACCCAGGCAGCACTGATACCCCCTGCTACTGACTTTCACCAAAGAAAAACCTTGACAGTTACCTCAGACAGTGGATCTGCTGACTCAGGCAAAAGGAAAGTTTGTGCACCCCAACGTGTGGATTGTCAACTCTCTGCCTGGATAATTCACTAAAATTCTACCCTGAACAATCCCCAGGTAGTCAGGTGCTTAATATCCAAAAAGAATCTAGATGACCCAGTACTTGAAAAACATACTGTACCAAGTGGTAAAGATTCTCTATTTGGTGTCAACAAAAAGGCCTCAACCCTGTTTCTATCAACATTTCGGCCATTTTGGAGTACCTGGCTATTTTGGTGGACAGAGTCCTATCCTTCTCATCCATTAAGATTCATGCTTTTGCCATTTCAACCCACATCCCTACTCTTCCTCCTATCTTTTACAACCCCCTAATGAAATAGTTCCTTAGGGGTGTGCTGCTGTCAGACCTCCCAGAAGGCAGCCCACCCCTCCTTGGGACCTCAGCTTTGTGTAGAAAAATTGACCTTACCCCCAATTTGAACCAGCTGTGTCAGCTGATTTAAATTTCTTGACCCTGCACCCCAACACCTCCTGCAAATTAAATATACAAACTCTGAGATCACACTACAGTAAAGAAAAGGGTATATTTCCCAATTAGTGCTGTACCATGATCTCCATTCAAAACGTTTAAAGTTTCAAAACTTCGATCATATGGTCCCAACCATATGAATTTTGATGTTTTGAAACCTTGATCATCTCATAGGGATCCAACTATGGAGTTAGTTATTATGAGTTTGGAAGTTTGCACCTCATCAGAACTAAAAAGTCTCCCTCTAGATGAAGCAGTAGCATGCTTTAACACCAAATTCCTTGCTATTCTTAACTCCCATACTCCCAGCCACTTTATCAGAACCAAAGTTAATATTGCACCATGGCTTTCTAAAGATACCAAAACCAAATTTTCACTCAGAAACAAAGCATGGGCCACCTACTGAAAAACAAAAGCCCCACTTGATCAACTAAGATTCAGACAGCTAAGGAATGACACCAAAAAATCCATAACCTTAGACAAAAAGAACCACTACTACCATCTACTGCAAAAACACCAAAACAAACCTCAAAACTTCTGGGCAAGAATAAACAAACTACTCCACCTAGGCCAAACCGCCACTCCACCCCCCTCAGCTTCCCAACAAAAATCCCCAGTAGACATTGCTAATAACTTCAACAGCTTCTTCACAGAGACTATCCAGTCTCTAGCCAGCCAACTCTTTCCCAATGGCTCTAATCCTAATGTAGCCACACCCCATACCCAAACATACTTTACCATCCAACCTGTTCCTACTTAACTTATTCATGCCCTACTTAAGAAACTAAGACCCACCACCCTGGCTGCCGACGTCCTTCCAGCAGATTATCTGCAAAAGGCTGCTGACACCATAGCATACCCCATCTAAATATTGATCAACAGAGCTATATCTGAAGCTGCTATATTGAAAATCTCCCATGTCATACCTCTCCATAAAGGAGGCAGTTCCACTGAACTTTCAAACTTTAGACCCATAGCTATTCTGTCACCTGTAGCTAAAATTATGGATAAGTGTGTACACATACAGCTCATGCACTACCTCACACAGAAAAAGCTGTTGTCCAACTTTCAGCATGGCTTTAAGCCATAGCAGAGTACTACTTCTACCCTCCTCTCTTTCTCTAACATCATTAACAGCAACCACAATAATAACAAACTATCCTCAGCACTCTTTCTAGATCTATCCAAGGCTTTTGACATGATTGACCACAAAATTCTTATAAATACCTTGAAGGCCTTCTCCTTAAACAACCATGCACTCCAGTGGTTTCAAACCTACCTGCAGGGCAGGCAACAGACAGTCCTATGGCAGGACAAACTATCATCTCATCTACCCATCACATTAGGAGTCCCCCAGGGCTTGATACTAGGACCCCTTTTTTTCTCCATTTTTATCAATGACCTTCATTCAGTCATCCCAGATGCTGCCTGCATTCAGTATGCGGATGATTCCACCTTGATTTGTTCTGACACCTCACCAGCTACTTTATTCACATTAACCTAAAATACCTTCAATACAGTGGAAAAATGGCTCTCCAATCAACATGTAATCCTAAACCCCAACAAAACTAAGTTGCTCCTCTTCACCCCCACATGCAGGACCCCCCCCCCTGCCATCCTTCAACATAACTGCTAACAGTGGCACTATCATCTCCCCAGAAGCCCAAACTAAACTACTGGGTGTTATAGTTGATAATAACCTGAAGTTTGATGTGCATATCAATCAAATGATCAAAACCATTAATAAAAAACTTAGCTCTCTTTACAGAATCAAACCTTTCCTTACCCCACTTGCTAGAACTGTAATTGCCCATTCCCATCTGCTATCAACTCTTCTCTATGCCTCACCTGTATTCTCCAACTTAAACAAAACAGATCTTAATAAACTATCATCCTGCTATAACCACATTGCCAAATTTGCTACTGGCACAGCCTACCAGACACACCACTGTCACAACCTAAATTGCCTAGGATGGCTTGGACTGCCAAGCCTACTGCAGTTCAACCAGCTAATAGTGGCACATAAAGTCCTTTACCAACCAGAAAATGCACCTGCACTAAAAATATTATCAGCCCCTACACCAGTACCTGGCCACTGCGATCATCCACTAGACTCCTAGTTCAAACATACAAATCCAACTACTCAGTTGGGGACTCTCTGTTTGCCAACTCTGTTGGAAAAATATGGAATAGACTCCCAGATGACTTGACCCTAGAACCCTCACTAACGCAATTCAAAAATAAACTCAAGAAATACTTCAAAACTCATTGGTTATGTCCTTGCACTAACCCACAACTAGTGACCTCTCTATTTCTTAGGTGCCTTACCTTCAACTACTTCTAACTATTTTATACCACTCCATTTCAGGAAGGGTCAATTGTATAACTGCTGCTCAGTGTGTCTTAAACCTGAATGTAATGTTATGTATGTTTAACTTTGAAAATAATGTTGTGTTTTGCAAAGTGTTTTGTAATAAGTTAGTACTGTATGTGCTAAATGCTGGTATTGCTTATGACTGTAATCTGCTTGAAACTAGCATTTACTAAATGTTCAATGTGAATTATTATCTTGGAGCTTTTCTCCCCGGGCCTCCACTGAAAATGGACATGTATCCAGTCGGACTATCCCAGTAAACAAATGTAAAATAAATAAATAAATAAGTCTGGTCTGCAAACTTTGTTGGTGTAACCATTTAGTATTTTCCTTTTATTTGTTTTATCTTCTTACTTATTTAGTTTCAGTAGTTCGATTTTAGCTACACTAAGTTCTGATTTTGCATAATTTAGTCTTCAGACGGCTACTATTCAGTCTTTGCCATTTGGTTACTCTGTGTTGATAATGGAATATAAATCTTATCATAGCCCCAGTGTGTACAGTCTAGTAATACCAACTGAAGGATAAAACTGTTGCTCAGTATGGTTCCTTCATATTTACAGTGCTGGTTTAACCAATTATTTATTTAGTACTGTAACAGTGCTCAATGTACAACTTGCCTTGTTATAACCCTAGCCCACTCCATTTAGTCCCACGCATTCAGTAGCTCTTCATATTCCTTTCAAATCACCACTTCTGCAAATAAGGCTGTCTGTATCAAAGATCATGCTGCTTTTAACTTTTGAACACATCTTTCTTGAATATGAATGCAACTCCCATAATCCCAAAGCTGGATAGCTGAATAGAAATTTTCCTATAGGAAACAAAAGCACTTACGCTGGAATGTGTATCTGAGTGACCAGTTTATGTTTTTCTTTTTACAAGTATGGACACACTGACACCTTTGCTGCCTTCATCTAGTTTGGTGGTGATGCACATGTGATAGGCTAGTGATGCACATGTGGTAGGTACTGAAACCCTGCACTGATTGGGTGTTTTGAATGCAATGCTTTTCCTTTCTTGTTACTTGATATCATACCATCACCGATGAATTTAAATACAGGGGATCTCAGTATTGTCTGGCTAACACTTTTATTTATTAAATGTAGTACCATTCTCTTTCTGTCTGTCATCCCTGATGAATAAGGTTACTTTTGAATAGAGTTAGGGATGGACTCATACTGTCGTATTCTTATACTTTGTTAAGCCTGTGTTAGTCGAGAATCTTAGAAGGTTTCTGCTGTTTGGATGCAGTTCCATTTGGTGTTATCCACATCTGAAAGTCCAATTTATTGAGTATTTATGCAACACTAATTTCATTAATGTCATCCACCAAGGGTGTAAAGTGCTTCTTCCATTTTCTAGGTGTATTTTCAGCTCTCTTTTCCAAGCAATTTCTAGCTTCACATGGAAGTATACTCTTTAGCAGTGTAACTACGAGTAAAACATGTGATGTGTGACCTGATTTTTTTAGCTGAAATAAAATTGCGTATAGATGTCATACTACTGCAATCACTTTGATGTCTGTATGTAACCTGAGATGACAGTGCTTTAGTTTTCTAATATCATAAAAAAGATGAATACATTTAGCAGTTTTTCTTCTCTGTGGTCTGTCTGTTCATTTTGTTATAACACGATGTTCATTTTACTTAACTGTGGTAACTCACTAAGTTTGTTCCTTTTCCATTTAAGATACTTTTGTTGTGAAACACCCTTTATTTTGAAATGATAAGGATAAATAATTTGCCCAGTTTAGGCTTTTGATCTTAACCCGTTGTAGTCCTCATCTGGTATGTTTACTGTGATCACTGCCTGTTTCAGCATTTATGTCTACTGCTCTTATATTTTTTCTGTTTGATGTTTCACACTGCTAGACATACTTCATTTTCTTTGCCACTATCCTAAGCTTCTGCTTTGTGACAATTCCCATCGTAGACTTTACATATGCATATCAGTGCTGACAACTGTTTCTCTTGCATAACTCTATCTATGTGTCATAAAATAGCGAGCAGACTATCAGTCCCCCCCCCCCCCCAGGGTAGTCAAGCCTTTGTATTTTCATTCCCTTCTGGCATGCCCTGCCTTGCAGTTCCAACGCCCAAGCTGCTAACAGAACTTGGGGATTCTGGATCATAGTTAATACTTTTTCCTCTGTATCACTATGCTGGGCCTAATTAAAAAATGTATATGAAACTGAATTCAAATATAGACTAGGGGATCCCCCACACCCACCATGTAGCCATTTACTTAAATATAACCTGTTTTATTGTGATGCACATTAGGAAAGGAGGAATGACAGTACATTTGACAAAAATTAGTCCAAGTTTGTTTTCATACTCCATGACATTTCTACTAACATTTGTTGTAACTGTAATGTGCTACCAGGACCCAAGCTTATTAAATTAGATATAAATACTCCTGGCCAGTGGCCTAAAGGGAAAGTTTGGCTGTTTTGTGATATTTTTTTAATATTTAGGCCCGTTAGAAATTTGACACTAGATCGTTCCAAACTATACGACCTATACTGTGGTACTTACATAAATAAAAAGCATATATTTTCTTTATTGTGACATCTTTTTTAAAAATGTATTCAATGCATTATATCATTGTTTTACATTAACTTCCAAAACTAAAATAAAATGGTGAGAAGTGAAAAGCATAGATAGAGCAGCTGCTGATTAAGGATGAGGGAAGACAGAGACATTAAAGCCATGGGTAGTTTTCCATGCTTATATATTCCATACTTATATATTTTAACCACATATGTGTACTATAACATGTATTAACCAACATTCCTATATGTGCTTAATAATGTAGTCCTTATTTTACGGTTTCATTGGCTGATCTGGTACCATATTTACAATTGATGACAAGAAGAACAGAAGATGTAGTGTAGTCAAGCATCTAAGTGAGGATTAGTTGTGTGGTAGTACTCATTGGTATGGCTTGCATTTACATTACCTCAGGTGTTGCAGGGAGAAATCATCCCCCCCTCCCATGTACAGCAGCTTAAATTTGATTGTATTGTTTTCAGAGTTACAGAGAGTAAACCCCCTGTATATGTGTAAGTTCGTTATTGCCCCCCTTAAAAAAGTTCATGTGTTTGACGCTTCAGACTTTTTTTCCATTTGAAACAGCATCCAAGCAGATTGCAATTTACTCTATGTCCTTGAGCCAAGTTTGATAGTCTTATAATGACATTGAACACTTAAAATTGCATTCCAGTGAATTCTCAGTGGAGTTAGAATGGAATACTGCCTCCTTAGGTACCACCCTTTCAACGAGATAATAGTGAGATGCTGACAGCACAAAATCCCATAGTACTTGCCATTGTAGAACATTGATTCAAAATTGTTATTAAAACTTGACCAAGATTAAACATAAACATATGTATTAAATAAATCATATGCACAATATAAACATAACTTTGTGAATTCGTTATTTGGCCTCTTGAGGTTTTGATCTGTGAATATGTTGCTTTAATTAATTCGTGCTAACAGACCACCCAGCTTTGATGGACTCAAAAGCCTCCCAACCTACCTCTATATATCATGTTTTTAAGATTCAGAGCATCTGTGTTTTTAAATCACTTGACTTGATCATTTTTCTTTCAAACAAAGCAGGACTGTATGGGAGGGTTCCTCATATTTCGTGTATCCTTCTAATTTGCTCTCTGTTAATCATCAATATCTTGCACTTTTCCCTTACATTTATGTTATTAATTTCTCTACAAAATGCTAGATAACGGCAGTGTAAAAGATGCTTTCCAGTTCTTAGTCAAATATCTTGATTAAAAAAACAAAAATGTACCATGTCCACACAAAGATCATTGATATCCACAAGATATAGCACTTTGCAGAGAGCTAGATGCCTATATTATAAATCACTAAAAGGTCCATGACAAAATAACCTTGCATGAAGCCAAGAGAAACCAAAGTATATTTGCTGTAGGTAATGACACGGTGGGGCTTAAAACAAATCTCACCAGCGAGTTACAGATTAACTTCTGTTTTGGTGTAGCGCAGGAATTAGTGAGCATTCCTTCTCAAAAATGAAAACTGATGAAAGCAGTATGAACCGCTTCAGTCATTTCTAAATTGGCAGTGACAGGATGTTAAGAAATGCCATGTTTTGATATATGCATGCCATCTACATGTGTGTGTGTGTGTGTGTGTGTGTGTGTGTGTGTGTGTGTGTGTGTGTGTGTGTGTGCACGTTCTGTGTCTGTGTCTGTATCCGTGTGGGTAAAGTGTAATACCAGCCAGACTTTTTTTTTTTTTTTTTTTTTTTTTTTTTAGCTGTCCATTTACAGACTTCATTGAAGAAGTGCTTGTCAAAGGAAAGTATTTATGTAATTACCCCAGTTAACTCATCCTAAAAAGATGGATTTTATTTCAAACAAGTTGAAAACGAATGCAGTCACTCATCTGTCGCTCATATTAAAGACTGTAATTGAATAGCACTCCTAATATCTCTTTCCATCAGTATCTAAAAATTACATAAAAAATAGCTATACGAACTAACCAGTTCCTGAAATATTGCAAAATACCAACCCACAGAATCAACAAAAAACAGACTTAAAATTAGGGTAGTAGGAAACATGAAAAAAAAACATGTAGAATTCACTTCTGCCTTTGCAAATCTATGTAAACCATAATTTAAGGACAGCATTTTATGTGAATGCATGTTTAAATCTGAGTTGTTTCTCTTTAAAATGCCTTTTAACTTCCTTCCTCTCTGGGGAATTTCCAAGTTTTATTGGAAGTAAAAAGATGCAGTAGTGTAAATCCTTCAATTTATAGTGTAATAATGATCTTAAAATCCTCACATGTCCCTCCACCAGTAAAGTCATTGCATTCTTACCAACAGCTGTTTCCTGTGTTGAGATTCCTCAGACTGTCCAGTTAGCAGATTTCATTCATTGCATTCGATACATAAGAGGAATAGGTGCAATGTTGGGGGGGGGGGGGGGGCTGGGTCATTTGCAGTAGTGTTACCTTGACTTTCTCAAATCTTTTAAAATTCGTATCCATAAAGATGCAGAACACAGACGGCTCAGACATAATGGCTTAACACAGCCACCTTCCAAAAGTAATATCAGTCCAGTAAATCAGTCCAGCTCAGTTTGCATTGTTTGGGCTTTAGTCACTCAATTTCCTCCCCAGTCATGTACAATAATGTAACAAATGTAAATGGTATACAAATATCTTCCATACCACATTTTTGTAATAACTGTTCCTACTTACATATTGTAAATACCTCTTAACAGGATTATGTAATGTAAAATGGTCTGTTGTTTTGTAATGTACTAATCTGCCATTGTTGTAGTTATTATTGCAAACCAGTTCTTTTATGACCCAAGTTAAGTAATCTGTTATAAACTGCTCATCTGCAGCATGATTTGTACTAGCTGTTCTCTTACTGAATGCATGCTTCCAGTTGGGTCCATGTTCCACTCTCTTTAGCAAACCTAAAAATAAATTAAAAAAATCCATCCATCCATCCATCCATCCATCCATCCATCCATCCATCCATGCGAGTACCGGTGTAGAAATCTATTTTAGTACTAGTTTAAGCTGTGCAAACCCCTTATAGATTCAGAGGTTCATAGGTGTGTACTATGCTAATGGCTCTGGAGCCTTTACAAGCCTAGCCCATAGGATTACCCTGGCAACGTGCAACCTGACCTTAGTTTCTAGTGCGTCAGACAAGTAGAGCCACTGGAGTGATCCCCGGGGTGAATTTTCTATTTCCCATCCACTCATCAAGATTTCTCTTGAAGCGGGCCAGTGAGGTACTCTGCTTGACATGTATGGGAAGTCTATTCCATAGCATGGCCAATCTCTGGGTTATGAACCTGTCCCTCCAGCATGTTCTGTTGATTGCTGTAATGAGGTTGAAGTCTCTGGAGCATGTGGTGCAGAGGGATTGGGATTTGTTTAGCTGTAGCATTTCTAACAGAGCTGAGTCAAACATGACTTTGTAAGTGAAGCAGAGATCGCCTCTAAGTAGGCAATATGAGACAGAGGATAGTTGGAGTTTTTTGAGTCTGTCCATATAGGACAAGTGTTTAAGGCCTAAGATCCTATTTGTGAAGTACTTTTGCGGCCTCTCCAGTTGTTGCAGGTGTCTAGTGAGGTACATACTAAATGGGGCATTGTACTCGATGATTGGCCTAATGAGGGAAGCGTAGAGGGAGACAATGACCTCTTTCTTCCTGGATGCAAAAACATTAGTAATGAGATGTGCCACATAGAAGGACTTTCTGACCACAGTGGCAATGTGGTGGTCAAAAGAGAGCTTGCTGTCAGCCTGTGTTCCCAGATTTCTTATAATGCCTTCTGTGTTCAGTGGACTACCATTGATGTGGTAATTCATGGGAACCGGGTTTTTCCCAAGGTGGATGACGACACATGTTTTGGCATTGAACTTAAGGCCATGGTTCTGACACCAGTCGTTGGTCTCAGTGAGGCCTGTCTGTAGGATGTCGCCATCACTTGGGGAGTTACTAATAGCTTCCAACTTGCAATCATCTGTGAACTTTGTAAGCCAGAGTCCCTTCATGTTGGCCTGGACTTCAGAGAAGTAGATATCAAACAGGAGAGGACCCAGCAACAAGCCATTGGGACTCCACTCACGACTGGTCAGCAGTCTGACTTGGAGTCAGCTATTTTCACAGTGTGTTCTATCTGTGAGCCAGTTTGCAACCCACCTAGTGATATAGGGGTTGATGCCTAGCTTAGTGAGTTTTTCTATGATTCCTGAGTGGGGAATGGTATCAGAGGCCTTAGCCAGATCAAGGTAGGCTGTAAGAATCACCTTGCCTTCATCCACAGTGGTGACTGACTCAAAGAAGTCGAACAAGTTGAGCAGGCATGATCTACCCTTCACAAAACCAAACTGTGTGGGATCCAGAGTTTGGAGATTAACTATATCCTTGTTTATTAGGTCCATGATGATGCATTCCATAGCTTTGCATATCAGACTTGTCAGGCTAATGGGGCAATAGTTCCCAGGGTCTGTAGTTGCTCCTCCTTTGTGGAGAGGGATGACTCTAGCAATGCACCATTCAGTAGGGACAAAGCCTGAAGTGAGGCTGTGGTTGAGCAGGGTACACCAGTGAGGTGCCAGTTCACTCTGTAGTTCATGCAGAACACAGCCAGGGATATTGTCAGGTCCCATAGAAAATGTATTCCTGGCCTTGGATAGTGCTGTTTTAACCTTTGCAGCAGTATTACTGGGTGCCTGGCAATCTACTGGTATTGTGATTGGTCTTTTGGGGGTAGAGGGGTAAAGCTGGCACTGAATCTGTTGGCCAGTATATTGGCAATATCTGTTAGCTCGGTATAGGAGGTACCATTGTACAGTAGCTCAGAGCAAATCTGGGTATTGCCATGGAGATTCTTTATATAACTATAGAAGGCCTTGTGGTTGTCTTTACTATCTGCTGCAATTCTGTTTTCATAGCTAGTTTTAGAGGATTTGATGAGGGATCTCAATTTTTTGTTGAAGCTGATAAGGGAGTTTTTCCAGTCTTGGGACTTCACCTTATTCCACATCAGTTTCCTCCTTCTGTTGTAGAGTTTGTTTATGGCAGGGGACCACCAGATTGGCTTTCTTTTTTTGGAGGAGAGCATCTTGAATCCATGCATTTGTGTACATGTTTGTACAGTGCATTGGTGTATGATTCAGCAGTCATGCAGCTGTTCTCCATTTGCATGGGTGCCGTGAAGTTAGCCACTTCTGTTTTTAGGAGCCCAAAGTTAGCTTTGGAGAAGGTTTTCATGGTGGTTACCATTGCAGTGTGGGGGGGTAAGGGATGTGGATTTCCAAGGTGATTAGCTTGTGGTCGGATCTAAGCACGGAGGAGTTGACTATTGGTGTAGAACAATGGTCATCCATGTTAGTAATGACCAGGTCAAGGATGTTGCTACCTCTAGTGGGGGTAAGAACGAGCTGGTCCAGGGCATTGGAATTAATGAATTTCAGGAAACGTTGGGCAAGTGCATTGGTACATGAGTAGTTTTCCCAGTTAATGGAGGGGTAGTTGAAGTCGCCCAGTATGAGAGTGTTAGGTTGGACCCTAATATTCTCCAGGTTGCTTAGGAACATGGAGTGTGAGTCTTGGGGCATGGTTGGGGACCTATGGCAGGCTACGACCTGAATCGCTGTCTTACCCAGTGTAAGCTGCACTTGAAGTATCTCATATACATTATGTTGGGCTACTAGTCTGGAGGTGTGCGCATCCTTTATGAATATGGAAACACTACCACCTTTGGAGCTTCGGTCCAAGTTATATCAAAGTCTTCATAAGAAAAAGGGTCCAAAGAGCTTCTATAAATAATCCTCTGAATGGCATCACAGCAGCATTGTGGTGCAGTGGTGGAATGGCTAGCGTATTGTTGCCATGTGATACCATAGTGACTCTTCTGTCCTGCATTTGAATGAACATCTTCACTATTGCTGTTCCTCTGGTCTTTAGATGTGATGCAGCCATCAGTTTAATGCAGGACAGAAGGTTGCATCAGACCTCTTCAAATGACTCACAGTTGCTCCACCATGGCTTAGACCATGTTAACAAGTAGTGTAAAGACACTAGTCTTAAATGAAATGAAATAAAATGAAGCATGGTTCATTTCTGGACACAAAACATTTCACTTACCATATAGGAGATGTACCCCTCTAATCAGACACTGTTGCAATGGTCTAGATACTCTTGTTGATAATTCCTTATCATTTGACCATCATGTCTCCACAGTAATTCAGAAAGCCTTTTATTTAGGTCATGTAAATTGCCAAAAGCATCTCCACTAGATCCAAAAAAGTCTTAATTCCCCTTTACTCATATCTTATCAGACCCATTACTGAATATAATGCACTTATTGGCATGTATTTGTCTAAACATATTACACATCTTGAGAAACTACAGAGATTCAAGCTAAAAGATTAGTGGACACAACAATCTTAGCTATCAGGAGAGACTGGCAGCCCTTTTTCTATACTCAGTGTCTTACAGATTCCTCCATGGAAGTCTATGTCCATCCTTTCATGCATTGAAAGATTCAACTCTGTTTGAACTCCTATTTGTTTAAAGAACTAATGGTGCATCAAATAGTTAGTTAAAATAACTAAACCTTCATCAGCAGATAAATAAGTCACATTGGAGGGACAGATTCATATCCCAGTGTATCCCTCACCCCTGGAACAAACTTTGACTACATGTCAAGCAGAGTAGTACTCTTGTCACCTTCAAAGTAAATATAGACAATTGGATGGGCAGCCTCAAGTTCACTCTCCCAGTCTATCTTGTCTTGTCTTGCCCTCCTTGAGGACATCATGAACTTTTGAATAGTGCTTTTTGCAAGGCTTGAAATGGTTTGCAGACTGATTGCCTAGTACCTGTGAACATAAGGGTGGGACATAAACTGTCGAAGTTAATTATACTGCCCTTTCTTCAGCAAAATATGTTTGTGAATGGTTAAAAGTATCTTTAATAGAAAAAGTTTAAGAAAACTAGCATATTGGACAGAAGACATTCAAAACTGTACATTGCAGCAGGTACAGTAAACAATTACTGTTTATTTATTTTTTACTTTTGGAAGTCTTGTTGTTACAGAGGAGCTGACTTGCCTGCTTTTGTTGATTATTGTTGCTACAGTAATACAATACTGTGATGCTAGGAAATTATTTATTTATGGGTGAAAACTGAACTGTTTACTGATTCAAATATTGCTGTTAAGGAAATGTTATAATTCCGAATTTTATTTGATACATCTTAGTTTATTTACTTTTAGTGTGTAATATAATGGTTTATTTAATAGCTGAGCTTATTTTTAAAAAGTTAATGAGAAGGTTACTTGATTTTATATTTGAATTGATTATGCTATAGTTGTGCTGTAAATAAATATATTTTATTGACTGATTTTGACTCCCATGAAGACTTACAGCCAGGGTGATGATTTCATGAATAAAGCTGCAATGACAGTGTGGAGCTGTTTGTAATTATACTAGCATGATAATGGATGGACAGCAGTTCATGGCAAGACATGTGCAAACACACACGCGCACACACACACACACACACACACACACACACACACACACACACACACACACACACACACACCTATATGCATTTTAGAGAACTCCACATTCATTTAGTAGCAAGCCTTAATGATGTGGTGGAAAACTGGATACTGCAGAAAAAACTCACTTGGGAAAAAAATGAATATGCAGACTCCTGACAGAAGACATCCAATTTATGAGCCAGCCTGGAGGAACAAGCCCTGTAAAGCAACATTGCCAACTACTGCATGGCTGTTTTCAACTTGAATGGATCTTTTTGTAGTTTAAGGTAACAGCAGGCACATTATAGAAAATCCGGACCAATGGATAAGTATTTTTTGCATCCAACCAGCTTGTTTGTGTCATCTTGAGATTGTAATTACTGTAAATCAGTAAAGATTTTTTGAGGTACTACTTCACTAAAATCCTCCGTGGTCTCTTTTCTTATACTTCAATTTGGACATATGAAATGCAAAGTAAGAAACTCAGAAATAGTGTTCATGCCAGTGTACTTGGAGGTGAACTGGGCTGTCAAGATTCACTGAGGACTGACCCACTTTAGAAACTAATGTATATATTGTAGATTTCACTGGTGGTGCTGCGGTAGCGTTGTCACCTCACAGTAAGACGCTCTCCGGTTCGATTCTCAGCTAGAGCATCTTCTGCGTGGAGACATGCGTGAATGGGCATACCTTCGTTGAAGGTTGTATGTCAGGGCTGGTAACTCACATGTAAAAATCAACTACCAATCATTAGCGGACCGGAGTTCCGCTGTGGCGACCCCTAACCGGGAAAAGCCGAAAGACACAACAACAACTCTGCTTGATTGTACATTGCATTGTATTTGTTCACCAGAGTGTACATACACAGTTTTTTTTCTGTGTAATTAGTCTGAACTACTCTGTTTTTACTTTCATTTCTCTATTTTTTTGTTTGTGAAATGTTTTTTATTTCCCCAGCTTGAGCATGAAATTTGTCAGTATTGATCAGAGCACTACCCTAGTAAACAAAATACATAAAAGTAATGGTCAAGATTGGCCATGTCAGTGGTGAAAACTATGGGTAAAGCTCAACTGATGGCATTTTGCACTGAAATTTGTAACTAATGCTGTGCACGTCAGTTTAGTAGTGATAAATGATAGTTAAGACATGTCACTCTAGCAGAGAAGACTGCACAACTAAACTTGAGTAGTGTGATCTACTGAAGAAAATTGAATATCAGTTAAAGCACTATCATTTCCTGTGAAGGATATGAACAGCTCAGTTAAAGCATTATGATTTCCTATGAAGGATATGAACAGCAATCAGAGCAAGGCTGAATTAACACAACAGAAACTGAACTCACTGGTGGCAGAACATACAACAGTAAGTGCAAGAAAGTCAATGCATTTCTGTGTCAACCACCTCACTGTTGCTGAGTAAGGAAGGAAAATTGTTAGCTCTCGCAGGTGGATCACCAGTTTGATTCATAGGAAGTGCAGCTTTGCTCTGAAGAGGAATTTCTTGACATCCATGTCTTGAACACATAATAACTTGGTTACAATTGGAGACCTGATCATATCCCTATATCTTCAGCATGCTCCATATAAGAGGCAGCTGGGGATAACATGGCATCGGTGCAACTAGTAATTTGCAAAGCTGAGGTACAGTTGCCTGATAAATCACTTGCACTGTGTATACTGAGAATTTAAGCATTCCTGACAGTAGGCTTTGACTCTTAAAATTAAGGGGTAC
Source organism: Protopterus annectens (assembly GCF_019279795.1). Classification (NCBI taxonomy): domain Eukaryota; kingdom Metazoa; phylum Chordata; order Ceratodontiformes; family Protopteridae; genus Protopterus; species Protopterus annectens. Next base: position 1,188,076,062 of record NC_056741.1, read on the forward strand.
AGGTTCTTCTACCATCTTCTGGCTCTATCCTTAAGCTATGAGCTAGATGCATATTTTAGTGGCAGTGGCACAACAGGTAGCACACATGCCTTTCCTACAGAAGACTAGATTCTATTCTTATTCCGGGTAATTGTGAGATAGATTGTTGTAATGAATGCTTCTTAAAACTTTATCTTTTACTTGCATATAGTTTTAAAGTAGTAATTTGTAACAAATCACCATTACATTCTGTTTTCATTTGGTGCTTTGAGAGAAATTTATAAACGTTCCCTACATTTTCAAACATTGCATAGATTTACCAAAGACCTTGAACTTTGCGTATTATGCCAATCCCCTTTTGACTATTCTGAGTACAATATTTTTCTTGATATTTTTTGTGGAGTTGATAACTTTGGAATTTTTAAATTTGTGAGGTGTAGTTATGCCTAAGCTTCATTTAAGGTATGGAGTTGCAACAAAAAACATTAAATTTGAAAAGAAAGACAAAAAAAACCTAGCCAAGGTTTGACTGTTAAGGTACTTAAACAAGAACTATTGTCGTCATCTTTAACACGCCCCTTTCCCCCCATTTTCTACCAAGGGTCATGGTGTTGCATAAACTGCTACAACCAAGAAATGCTTGTAGCTTGTAAAAACTTTAATAAAACTACATATACAGGCCTTAACGTACAAATGTGCAGAGCATACAACTTTTGGATACAACCCTTCTTCAGTGCAAAGACATACAACGTTTGTATGTTAAGTCCTGTATATTTAGTTTTATTAAAGGTTTTACAAGTTACAAGCATTTCTTGGCTTGACTTTGTGCTGTGGTTTGTGGAGTTAATATCACACCTCGTTTACTGCAACAACTTGCCCTTTTGCTCGTTTGGACTGTTGCATAAACTGTTGCCATTTCTCTGAATTAATTTCCCTCTCTTAGCTTCTTTGGGAGGCATGCCTGACTGCTGCAGGTCTTCTGTCACACAATCTGGATTGCCTTATTTCCTCTTGCATTCATCCTGCCTGACATATATCATCTTCACCAGGTTGTCTTCTGATTTCCTGCGCATGTGCCTGAACCGCCATTGTCTGCCTGATCTCTTTAACCTTCTCTGCAACTGGAGTTACTTTGTCTTCTGCTCTGATGTCCTCATTTCTTTTTCTGTCCCACAGTGTGCATCCTACTACCTGTCTCATGGACTTCTTCTGCATCACTTATATCTTTCTCAACTGCTCTGCCTTCACTGTCCTAATTTCTGCAACATAGAGTAGTACTGGTCACAGCACTGTTTTGTACACCTTTCCTTTTAGCTCCATTGCTGTTCGTCTGTCACACACTACCTCTGATACTCTGTGTCAGTTGACTGCAGCCTCTGTGACTCTAGCTTGAACTCCTCAGTCAGACTTCCTTTCTCCTCAACCACTCCTCTCAGATACAGGGAGCTTTAAACCTGTTAAATTATTTTCCCTTCTATCTCAACTGTTGGGTCGTTCTGATTTCCCCAATGTGCTGCATTACGTCTGTCTTGTCTGTACTCAGTTTCATTCCATGTGCCTTCAGTTTGCATTCCATTCCCCTATCATTTGCTGAAGTTGTTGTTTAGAGTCTGCCTGTAATTCCACATTGTCTACATACAGTAGATTTGCTAACTTGTCCTGCTGACCTGTTTGCTAATGTACTCCTTCGCCAAAATGAATAGCAGTGGGCTCAGTGATGCACACCCACCCTCACTGAGATCCCCTCTGTGAATCCAAACACTGTTTGTACTTGTGTCACTGCATCTTTGTACATAGCCTGTCTAATTCTAACAATGTTTCTGGGATTTTGAACCACTACAGCTGCCCGAATTAGCTTTGTTGGGACCTTGTCATATGCTTTCTCCAAGTCTAGGAATGCCCAGATGGGCTCTTCTTCATCTCTAGCTTCTTCTCATCTATCTAAGTCACTGCAGATATTGGGCTGGTTGTACGGCATCCTAGTTTGAATCCAAGCTGCTCATTTCTAATCTTACTTTCTGTGACTCCATGTATACATTTGTCACTCACCCTGTCCAGAACTTTCATGCAGTGTGACAGGAGTTTGATACCACTATAGCACTCACAGCTGTGGATATCCCCATTGTTCTTGTACACTGGCACTGCTGTGCTTATTCACAAGTCATCTGAGGTTTGCCTTTCTCTCCATAATGCTACAAATACCTTCTGGAGGCACTTCTTCACTAACTCAACCAATATCTTGATTATATCTGCTGTGACTTCATCTGAGCCTGCTACTTCCCCTGACTTCATCTTCCTTAGTGCTGTTTTTACTTTTTCTAGGGTGAGCTCCTCTCCTTCTTTCATTCTAGGCTATGTCTGAGGCAGCACAGCCTCTGTGTTTTTTTTTTTTTTTTTTTTTTTATTCAGAAACTGCTGTAAGTACTCTTTCCATCTCCCTTTGATACCTTGTGGACCGGTGACCAGGTTGTTGCACACATCCATTGTGAGGGGTGTCTGATGACTATCTTTTTTTATCTTTCTGTATTTTCCTTGCAATCTAGTTGATTTTATTTGTCCCATCTACTGAGCCATTTTCCAGAAGCTGATAGAGTTCCTCAGATGCCTTGTTCTTTGCTATCACAACTACTCTGTTAATCTCTTTCTTAGCCAACCAGTATTCCTTCTTAGCCTAGTCTGTATTTTTCATCTCTCTCTCTTTTTCCTGCACTCTCACTTTTTCTCTTTATGGCTTCCTGAACTTCTGCATTCACACACCAGTCTTCCTTATGTACATTTTTACACACCTGGTTTATCTATTCTGTAGTAAGCACACATGAGTTCTCCTTCTTCTTCAACTCCACCAATTTCCTCTTCTTCTTTTTGAGGTGCTAGAGCCCTGAGTATGTCATTGAACTCTTGTGCTTTCTCTCTAATCAAGCTCCAGGTCTTCAGTCTAGTCTCTACTGACCTGAGAGCCTTCTCTGAGCACTGCTTGCAGCTGATTGTTGGAGACTATAGTTTATGCTGTGGGTCAGCTGTTTCACTGGGGATTTCTTTGCAATCACTGATTGTACCTCAGTGCCCTTTCCTTACTAGAAAGACATTTACCTGAGTTTTATGTTGTACATTTTTGTATGTGATGTTGAGACTATCTCCCTTGCTGAATCATGGTTTGACCACCATCAAGCCATTGGACAGACAGAAGTCTAGAATGGATGCTCCTTCTGTATTTTTGTCACCCCACTGATGTGGACTCAGACAGCCCTCATATCCTGTTCTGACATCAGTTAACAGTATTATTCTAGACTAAACAGTTGTATCTACAACAGGTTTTACCCATGGCTTACCTGGATATGAAGAAAAGGATATACTGCCATCCTTAATTCCATGTACCCTCCCCCCCTTGGAGAAAGAGGGTTTTCTTCTAAAATACCTGGTACTAGTCAACAAACATTGTAGTATGTTACTGAACAATTTCAGCACACTAGTAAAGCACCTGCAAGTCTTAACCTGGTTGTCCAAGGAACAATGGAACTAATCACCAAGTATGACATTTGTATATAAAGAAAAAATTGCCAAAACACAGCTGAAGGTTCAACAGATTATGGACAAATGTCAGATGCTGTAGTTTCAAACTGACATTTTGAAGGTTTTGGTTTCTCAGAAGGAAAAGAAGGGAAAACTACTTGATTGTGATTCACATTCCAGAAGGAAGAATTTAAAGATTATTGGTATTTCCTATGACTGAGAGTGGAAATGGAGTTTCGCAAATAGCATTCAGAGGATATGTAAGCCTTACTCTGACCTGCTACAAGATCTTCTCACTTTGTTTCAGGTCTATAGAATTTCTCCCAAAACTCAAAAAATATAATAGGTCTAGCCCAGTAATAGGTAAAGTAAGTTTCATTATGTACTTAGGAGCTACAAATGGAAGTTTAGTTGAGGAGAAGAAACAATACTGCTCTTATGAATGTTTTTTGATAAGAAAGCAAAGTTACAATTCCTCATTGCTTTAGTATTGATAGTTAGTTGTTAAGAAAGGCCTAAGACTGTTTTTTACCACTGCATCTGAAGCTGAATTGGAATAGAAAGCTGCAGGAGCCATAGACTAATTATTTGACTTTGGAATGACTTAAGAATGAATCATACCCTTCTTCTCAGAAGGTGAAAGTTGGACAACTTGTAATGGTCATTATAGCAGGCCTATTGTCAGACTTCCATATTCCAGCTAGTCTGTTAGCCTATTTTGTCTTCCCTTTACTTAATTATTATGTGCTTGTTCATGAAAAAAGCATTTTAACAATTAAAAGTGTTGGTTGAGTTGCTAGCTCTCATTTTCTGTTACTATTGACGATGTTAGCCATATTAAGAAAAAAATTTTGCAGACATTTAGAAAAGTGAAAAGTGATGATATTTTGCATACAGCAGTGCAATATTGTTTCATACTGGACAGACTATCAAATGATTACCCAGTAGTATTTTACTGCTATATCTTAAAAATTAATAACTATCTGAACACTTTGCTTCTTTTGTCCTCCATTTTCTGACTAGAATACTTTTTGGGTGATATTTCTAAGGGTTTACACAAATTTCCAGTCATTCATCTAGCATTATTGGGTGATTGAGATACTGTTTTAGATCAAGAAAAGTTTAATTATGTCCATCTGTTGATGTGAGTTATGTGGTATGACATTAGGTTCTTATTACAGACTCAGTAAGAGCATTTGCGTATAGACCTTTGGAGAGCTAAGAATCCAGAAGGTAGGAAATATTCACATTTACTCCTTCAGTTTGGCACATTTCATACAGTGGATATTTGTCTATTGTTCGCTGATTTTATAAATACTACTTTTACGCTTGATTACCAAATAATTTTACAAGATCAACAGGCATTAACATTTCAAGCTAAAACAGGTCAAAGAAAGAAAGAACGGTTAGGCAAGAGCCCTTGTTTGTTTTCTTAGCGTGATGAAATTATCATTCTCTGCAGAGTTTGTGCTTCTTCCCTGTGTTCATGTGGAATTTCTGTGGCTGCTCCAGTTTCCTCTCACATTCAAAAGAAATGCACTAGGTGGGCTAAGAACACTAAATTGGGTGTAGGTGTCAATGTGTAGTGTGGAACAACAACTGCGACAATGCTAGCCACCCAGCAGTATGAACATCCTTTCTTTTGTGCCCCCTTCCTTTTTTATAACTTAAATTTTCTTTGATTTGTACACATATTGCATTGGAATATTTATTAATTAAAATACATTTTATCGTCAGTTGATGGTGATGGAAACAAACAGGATGTGTAATCATTAACCTCTTTTTTACCTTCTAATTTTGACAGTCACATTTTTGCTAAGGCTACAAAGTTACAGAGTCTTTCTCATGTGACACCGTTTTTATTTAGAGCCTGATAACAGTAAAAGCAACACTTGGTATGAGTCAGTATTGTCTAGACTCTGCTACACTATAAAGCCACATCTCTATAAGAGTGAGAAAAGCTGCAGTAGTGGCAGAGCATACTTAGATTGTATATGTGATCCATTTTTGTAGATGAGGTATCCACATACTGAGATGTGGCACATGTTTTAGTACAGGAGCAATGCTAAGAAATTGTCATGATGTACAGGCAAGGTCCACACAGCCTACAATTATGCTACAGTAACTCAAGCTGCATTGTGCATGTCATAAAACCTGCTTTATCACCTGGGTCTATATAATGTCATGTCCCTGTAGTTCTGAAGTGTGGTATAGTCACCAGAACAATGGTTATTCATTCTCTGATTACCTGATTAGTCCATTTCAGGGTTGTGGGAAACTAGACCTTTTCCTTATGCTCAGCAGCCAAGAGGCAGAGGAATTAAGCATGAACAGGGTGGTAGCCCATTGCAGGCAATGCATATCAGCACTCACTGGCACATGGTGCACATGTAGACACTCATACGTATACAGACACACACACACACACACACACACACACACACACACACACACACACACGCGCACGCGCTTAACAATCTCAATGGCAGAAAACAGAATGCATGTTTTAAGTTGCAATTCATTTAAGATTCAATGAACACCCAGTTTTAGGTGTAGTGTTGAGTTTAAGCAATATGACACAGTGCAGTGTCGGGGTCTAGTTAACTCGTCAGTCCATCTACAGTCCCCGTTCTTATGTCACTGCTACTGCCCTTACTAGTACATGTTAAAATAACAGCATGAAACTGGGTGTTTAATAACTCTCTCATATCCTGTAATAGCAAGATCTGATAATGCACTTAATAGGGTAAGTATGAAACAGACAGTCTGTAACTCAGGTTCTTAGTAATTAGAGTCCCCATGTCACAAATAATATGAAAAGCACAGCTGGATGGTGGCCACTATCCTGCAACTGTGAGCTTCAATCATTTTTGTAATACTAACAGTATAAAATATGGTATAGGTTTAAAATAAATGATTTTCAGATACTTTGCCAAGTCTCCATAAGCATTGCTGCATTGAAAGTACACAGGAGGGCACTTTATCAGGAGATTCCATGTAGAACTAAGGAGGTCCTGGCCACTTAGTATTGAACAAGCACAGAGTTTAAAGGGAAGTCCCTAATGAGCTGATCAGTAGAAACTTTCATGAACATGGTAATGGCATCAAACACAGCCGAGGCATAACTGCATTCTTATGAACCACAGTGAGTCACTTAGACTAATAATTCCTTTTATTAGTACTAGGCATCATATGGTTCACACGATCAGTAATCCTTAATAGAGTTTCAGTATGGTATATGTTATTGCCCATAAGAAGGGAATGTTCAGTGCATTATATAACTGCAAATTCCAAGAATGTAAGGAAAAAAAAGACCTGACCTTTTGGGGCCTAGCTTTGTTTCATTGTGACTCCTGAAAAAATCCACCAAAATGCAGCAAAATTGATCCCAGGAAATCAGAGGTTGTGTGTCTGTGTATGTGTTTTTTTCTTGTTTTTTTTTGTAAGGGCTGCAACCTCATTTGACATGCAAACTGTAAGTTGGAATAACTGGATGTCTGCAAAAGTAGCATGAATAAAAATCAGACTTTAAATACCTTAAAATCAGTATGCCACATTGCAAATTGTATTGTGAAGTGACCCTGCTTCCGGCGACATTACTTCATTCATTATATTAATTCAGTAGACCTTGCATTGCTCCATTCACTCGCACAACACTGATAGCTCTTTATAGTAAAGATAGTGTAGTTACAAAGGTAGTGTGGTTACAGATATTTCCATTATACTGATTAAAGTCATAGCCTCATTCACCTCTGTTAAGATGTGATTCACTTTTTTCCGTGTTATACATCCTCTGCTCTTATATGTGGAAGTCTTACATTGTTCTGACATAGTTACAGCGGTGAAGATCTGGACTATAGTTGTACACTATGTGATTTTGAAGAGAGTTTGAGGAATTTGTATTGAAACAATACACATCTTGGAATATGTCAAGCTGTGTTAAGGCATGGAAGCTGTAAGGATCTTGACTAACCTCAAGTAATTAGACAATTTCAGAATGTGATTTTATTAGGAACCCGGTTTAAAATAATTAACTTTCGGCTCTGCAGAAGGTTGCAGGTACCTGACATACCAATTGCATTTATGCACATCCTAGGAGGCCTTCCACAGCTGTCAGACCAGAAATCTAATGCTATGATAGGAGGATGTGATGGTCTTAGATGGCCATAGGATGAGGATGGCTTAGAGAATGGGCCCTCCTTCTTCTCCATTGCCACATCATTCCTCCTTCAGCCTTTATAATGATGTCATGGCTTTATATCAGGTAAGGCTTACTTACTGAAGGGAAGTCTTGTTCAAGCCAGAATGAATTAAGTTTTATAATCTCTGACTCTGTGCGGGTCACGGCTGTTGTCAGAGTGTATCTATTTAGAGCATTCATGAAGGCCAAGTAATAATCAAGCAACAACCGTATTTGGCATCCAAATCAACAGAGCAATGAAAGGAAGGAACAGAAATGACAAGACATTTGATTACAGTACTGAGTTACATTAAATACGTTTTTTAATGCATTATTGCAATATTTCTGTTTTCATGTAATACTTAGAGCCACCTGCATATAACTTCATCATTAGATCCTTAATTTCATACTGTCTAATGTAGATCTTAGCGTGCTGAACATGTCGCACAGACATACAGTATATGAAACCTTTGCCATACTTCATCCAGGAGTACGGCTTCTGGGAGGATGAGGTGGGGTTATTGTATGCTTGTTTCACATAGAGAATATTGATGAGAATTCTGCTTAAAGCTATTACATTTTTTCACATTGTTGCCATACATGTTCCTGTAACTTAAACAAGTTTCTAATTGTGAATGTTTCAAAGTGCGCATGTCCTAAGGACATTCACTGATCTTAGGATAAGCATCACGTTTCAAAAAGGGATGTGTCATGTTTTGTGGTTAATTTTACTCAAATAACCACAGGGCTTTACTGGAGTTTAGTTGTTGTTCTGACTTTCCCTTCTTCTCTCCAGAAATCCCCAAGAAACACAGCTAACAGCACTTCTGCCATGCTTCAAACTGACTTTTTCTTGCTTGTTTTATATTGCAGGTTTTTCTCCTCTTCATGTTTCAGTCAACAGTGGAAACAAAGAAATTGTGAATCTCTTACTTGAGCATGGAGCCAGAATTGATGTCGTGGTATGTCAGACCTCTCATCTGTTTACTTAAGTCAAAATATTGCAGTTTGCTGAATTTACATCATTAGCCTGAGTAGTTCAGACAGCAGTAAAATCAATAGTATTCACATTTTTCTGATATTTCAGCTAGTTGTAGCAAGGGAATACTCCATTTTCAGATAACACTTTTAGCTTGCTTCCATACTTTTCAACTGTCCAGAATTTTGCAGATTGTCTAGAGTTTTGCCTCAGATTTTTACTCTGCTTCCCATAAAATTTGTGGTTTTCTGGGAAATCATTGACAGTTTAAGTCACTAAGTAATGACAGACATTAAGCTTCAGACTTCATATCCTCCAGGAAATGCATGATCCTGAGTGTGCACATAGACAGTAGCCTTACCTTCAACCACCATGTGGCCACAATGGTGAGGAAATCCTTTTATGTTGTGCAACTTAGAAGTAAGGGGATGGCATCTAGGTCCATAGAGGTCATTATCCCACTGTACTCTGCCCTTATCAGACCAATCATAGAGTACAATGCTCCCTTGTGCATACCTGACTAGGGATATGTAGCAACTAGAGTGTCCTCAGAGGTTTCTTACAAAAAGAATACAGAGCATAGCAAACCTGCCTTATGCAGACCACCTTAAAGCCCATTCCCTCTGCTCAGTCTCCTTTAGATTGGTGAGTGGTGATCTATGCCTGGCTTACAAAGCATTCACAAACCCCACAGTTAAGAATCCCTTACATATTCGTAAGTCAAAGAGTACCAGAAATACAACTTCTAGGGTCTTAGATTTTGTCTGTGACTTAAACAGAACATGCTGGAAGACAGATATGTGTCCCAGGGACTGCACCTCCTGTGGAACAGGCTTCCCATGCATGTGAAGCTGAGTTCATCTATTACCCTGTTTAAGTGCAACCTAGACCAGTGGATGGAGAATAGGAAATTTACAGCAGGCCTGGTACCCATGTCCCTTATGGACAGAGGAAGCTTATAAATGCCCGGCTCTCAATGTCCTATTTGGATGCAGGACATCATTATTCTTTTGGGAAAACTTTGCTGTGCTTAGAAAGGCCCCCTGGGTCATTAACCTAGTAACAATCTATGAATCTATGTTAATACAAAGCCTGTTATTCTAGTTGCTTTCTAAGTTAATAAGAACAACATTTAAAACATGTCCCTGGTTTGTGCCTCTGTCACCCTCATTATTTTTGCTTTGTCCTGAATCCTTGTCTTAAGAGTTTGAGAAATATGTCTGCTGCTGGGTTGTGCCTTGCTGTCATTGTTCTGCAGTTACACAACTTCTGTTTCATATGCAAAGGCACAGTTCTGCATTTGCTCACAGGTTTTGTTAGCACATAATAGGTCTGAATTCAGTAGTTAAATTGATTAAAATTACTCGCAGTGTTAGTGTTATAGTTGCTCTTGTTTCATTACTTTCTAGTAATGTAGAATGTTTGAATATTTTTCCATGGTGGACAAAGTTTTAGCTACCAGTATTTTATTATGTTTAACAGGTTTGGATGTTTTCTTACTTGCTGTACTGCTGTAGTTACTCATTTGTGCCTTCGGGTGTCACTGTCCTGAGTGTCCATAATAACAACAATGAAGTATAATATCCAGAACTGTAGCTAGCAGTTATGCCACCCTGTCCCATTCCCCAGTCTGGTGCATCCTCAGTGTTTTAAACTGAACAGCAAAAAAAAAAAAAGTTGGCAAACTTGTATTCAGTTTCACAGGCGAAGTTAAAAAAAATTCAAACTGTAGTATGTGGTTTCTGCAGTTTACACCATTCACATTTTGACCTCAAATACATTACTGTCATCTGAGTGCTGGTAATGCAAGAAACCAAAAAAAAAACTAAAAAAAAAAACCTCATATTCCCTTTCACATGGATAGTAGCAAAAATGATTTTATAGTTTATAACACAAGAAGTGGTAAATTGCTTCAATCCTGACCCCAAATGTAAAATGCAAAACCAGCATTTGGATGGCAGTAATATAGTAAAGACCGATCATTCTCTTCCAATTCCTCCCCCTAACACTCTGCACTCAGGGTGGTACCATCTTTCCCCCAGCCTACCTAGACTCTGATAATACTGATATTACATAGGAACATAAGAACAATACTAGGCAATTAACTATGAGGACCATAAGACACCTTTAATTAGGCACACATAAAAGTTCATACCTCCCTTTTTAAACATTTAATAGTGCTTATTTCTCAAACTGGGCAGAGCTGTATGTGACAAACTTAGTGCAGATTTGTGTCTACCCATCAATTATATATTGCCACAAAATAAAATAAAACTCCAGAGACAGACACTCTAAAGCAAATGAATACATTGTACATATATACATACATAGGTCCTAGTACCTCAAAGAACATGGGATCTGAGTGTGGTATTAATGCATAGTCTTTAAGTGCTGTGTTACACACTGCATGGCAGAGTTGTCTAGCTTCTGCTGTCATCACTAACATGTTTTGCTGTCATGCTACACTGCCAAGCAGTCTTTATTTTTGACAGCATCAATCCTATGTACCGAAGATTTGAAATCATATAATAAGGATAGGGGTCCCTTTGTTTATGACATTACTATAATATCCCACATTTCCTGTTACAAGGAGGATTGTTTGTCATCTTGCTACAGTACTTAATACCAGTTGTTTCTCTTTCACATTGGATTGCTACCCATCTCCTAAACATTCTGATAGCATTTCGGCTTTGTACAGAGCTAAGAGCAGCTGCCTCCCTGTTGGTGTCTTCCTTTTGAAGGAGGGTCATGTACTACTTCTCTGGGGCAGTACTGTAGATAGTTAATTGTTATGTTACTATGTGTTGCAGGTACAGTGTAGCCCAGTGTTTGTGTGGAGCTCCTGTTTCTCTGTTACTGCATCACTGCATGTTGTAGCATCAGTGCAGCGCATTGTGTTATGTGATATATGCTGTGGTCTAAGAAGTGCAGGAGATTGGCAATGTTGCATTCAGCTATCATTTGTTAGTGCAAATAGTGCAATGACACTGATACTGAACAGACTCAGGCGACTGTTGTGAACTACTAACACTCCTCTCACCTGCTCAGAAGTTTGCAGAATGTCCAGATTTGTTAATCATATTTTTGTTCTGTATCTCTTAAAATCTGTGAGTTCTGGCAAATTTATTTATTTATTTATGTATGAATAAGTCACATGGTAAGTCTTGTTGTACATGTCTACTTATGCATTACAAAAATTACAGTGCTTACAAAGTTTAGTGAATATTTTACCTTTATCTCATCTCATCTGTCTTTGTTCATATGTAAGTAAAGAAGTATTTTCATTGCAGTACAATTTAATTTTAGTCTTTGTCAATTTGCGAGTAGGAAACATTTGTTTGTAGCATATTTTAATTTTATCAATAAGTCTGCATGACATGCTAACATTTTTTTTCCTTTACTGCAGGATAGTAAAAGTGGAAGAACCCCTCTAATTCATGCGGTTGAAAAGGATGATCTAGAAATGGTGAACTTGTTGATCGAGGTAAAAAAAAAAAAAAAAAAACAGAAATCATTCAGTATCCATTCACACCATAATATTTTTTACCATAAATGTCTTTTTGCAATGGATGTTTATGGGCAATTATAGGAACATATAGACATATCTAGTGTATATGCTGCACAGACAGATGCCACATACAAATATGGTTGATAAGAAAACAGTATATATGTTTTGGGGGGACTCTGTGAAAGTCTAACAAAAATGGAGCAGCTCAGTTTAATTTACATAACTAAACTAAAGTGTAACAGATGTTCTGTAGAGTGAAACAGGTAATAAAGTACCTGGAACACAGATATGAATAGTTAGTGTAAAGATGTTAAATTACATTACAATGGCAATTCTGCTGTGCATGCAGATTGTTTTATTTTTCAAATTTCTTAAAGGACATCTTTTCAAGGATGTACCTTAAAGCATGACATAGTGTGTTGCAGAGTTTGCCAACACTTACTGGATACCAAGACTCTTCTGTATTCACTCCTTGTTTTAGAGATTGGTACTAACTGCCCAGCAGAAGTTCTAAATATTTCCCCGGCTCAGTGGTGCAGAGTGATGGACTCCTGACTCTGTGTCAGAAGACTAGCTCAGCAGATCAGGTGCTGGAGAAGCCAGGTGAGGGAATGGGAAGCAGTTGCATTTTGCCATCTTGCCCACTCCAGGAAGAAGGAGGTTTTTGTCCTTGGTCTGATACGTCCCTGATGATGTAGACAGTGCTATAATCATGCAGCAAACTGCCAATAACATACTGGAAGGGGGGAAGGCTAGAGCTATCTGCATGTGATGTTGTATATCATTTTAGTAAAGATCTATACAGTTAGGGCATTTAAATAAATACCACAGTGCACAGGACAGCATGTGTAGCAATGGTGAATGCTCCATTCCAAACAACTTCCTCTTTCCAGTCCACCACCTGTGGACTCACAGCCCTGCAGATAGTACTGTGGGCACTAAAGTATAAACGGAGTAATGGAAGCAGTTTCATTGCAGTTGGTGGTCAGCCTGAGGGTGTGCAGATGGTAACAAAGAAGTTAAAAAATTAAAAAAATATGTTTATATTGTACCATCCCAGTTTATTAGCCAAACCCAGAGTCTTTGTGAACATAAAAGAATTTCTAAATAAATGACAGCTGAAATAGGGAGATTTGTATCTTACACTCCAAGCTGTTGAGATTATGAAACAGTGGTGTGTTTACATATTAGAGATAGACATTACAGCACAGTCAGAGAAAGATGACAACTCTGAGTCAACCAGATGTTTATTTGGTTCTGGACACATCATTAGATATTACATTTGTCAAACAGTAATTGACTATAACTCATAAGTTCTAGAAGCTTTGCTGAGACTTCTTCCTCTGAATTGATCATAGAGGGTAAGATAAGACAGCTTGTTTAATGGGGTAGAGGTACTGTAAATTTCTTGGGAAAGAACTGAGTTATTAGACTGACAGTGAGTTTTACACTTGCTGCGGAAGTGCATAGTTTTTCTCTTATTTTAAGCCATAAATTCAGTCAAAGCTAGATTATAACTTGGCACTGGCTGTGGTGGTTATGTTATATGCAAGAAGGAATGCAATGTAATTAGCATACTGAACCAGTCCTGATTTGTCACATTGATAGTCATTAAAAAAAGATAGGAAAAAAAGTAACTGATAACAGCTGGTCAGATGGCACCATTCAGTGTGGCTGATCATGGGTATCATTGCACCTTTCAGTGTCACTGAGATAAATCCCATTGTTTCACAGATTCATGAGATATACTGTGTGGCCAAATCATACCAAATGCTTTGGTATGGTCACAAAAACCTGATTCAGCAATTAAACCATGATCTAGTATGCACTATAGCATTCGGTAGTTCGAATCAGTGCCATGTATAGGCCTGAAATAATATTCTGAATTTGAGATGAAGTTGTAGTTTTTTTAGGTGATGAAGCAGTGCTATTTGTGAATGAGTGCAATTTTCCTACAAATTTTGATAAGGAAAATGTGAGTGCCATAACAAGATAATTATATAGTACATATTAAGTTCTTCCTGCATGTATGTGTGTGGGAAGTGCCACTTCCATCCTAGGAACACAACCCTTTCTGATATATCTTTTAGTTAATATTGGAATCAGCTGAGTAATAGCACTTTTCTGTATTTTAAGAACTTTGGGGATGCTTTGACAATTAAAGCTGATCCAGATTTCAGATTTCACAGCTGTTTATACACAGATCTAATGAGATTGTTTACAGGGTAAAGACAGCAGGCACGTTGTATAAAAGTGTAAAAGTCAATTTTTTTGTCTAGCTGGCTACCAAAGTATTTTGTAATTGATCATAAACGCAATGGTCCAAACTGAAAAACAATTTCATTGTCACTTAAGTTTTAAAAAGGTAAGAGTAAATGTTGATCCAGGATGAAGTAGCTTTCTGTACTGCATGTGAATGTCTTTGGATTGTTGCAGTGCAAACAGTGTTGTGCAAGAAAGTACTACTGAAAATGAGCTTTTCCTTTGTTACAAGCCTCAGGAAATTTGATAAGATCAGCATTTAGTTTATAAAGTCTGGAGATAAATTGTTGGTGATCATGACATCATGGCAGCGATCTTGAATGTGAGCCAGTACATGTTTTTATACGACTGGTATGCTTTTTTCAAAGGAGATATGCAGTTTAACTTAAAATAAGCAAGCAGTAATGCCCAACAGGGTATGTGCTACTGTGTAAATAATATCTACCGGGGGGGGGGGTGGCAGATGGCCTTTACACCCTTAGAAGCCCATTATATATGCAGTAACACAAACCCTGGAGGGCATTATTGTCCTTAGAGAATAGGTTATCTGTAAAATTGTTGTGTTGTACTTACTTGTGTATTTGTATCACTATATTTTTATATATTTTTGATGTGAAACAGTTCCACTGCCTAATGTTTCAAACTTGCTTTAGTATATGTAAATGGTGTTGGCAGTAGTATTTTACATCCAAAATATAACATGTTAAAAAATATCCAGATATATACTTCACTTTTTGGTCCACTACCACTAAAATATGTGGTTTGCTACCAGTCATTGAGGGTTGAAGTTACTAAATAATAACATACATTTGAGTTTCAAACCTTATTTCTTTCAGAAAATTCAAGCTAAGAAATTCTGTTATTTTAAGCAACTTTCTAATTTTATAAGAAAAATATTTAAAATATGTTCCTTTTTCCAGCCTTTGTTCCAAATTATTTTAGGCTTTATCTAGATTTTTTTAAGATAAGAGGTCAAGATGTATGCAAGCCTTTTTACTGCTTCTCAGGACTGGCCTTTGATCAAGTGATGCCCTAGGCAAAATGTCTCCACAGCACCCTTTGACACCACCCGGTACCCCCATTCTGGTCTACCTACACCATCCAGATTACTGAAAACGTGCCCCTTCTAGAGCGATGCCCTAGGCAGCCACCTAGTTGGCCTATGCCAAAGGCTGGCTATGCTGCTGCTGACAGTGGACGATCAGTCTCACTCACTCACTCACTCACTCACTCACTCACTCACTCACTCACTCACTCACTCACTCACTCACTCACTCACTCTCTGTCTCTCTCTCACACACACACACACACACACACACACACACACACACACACACACACACACACACACACAGAAACTTTATTATTTTATAGCAGCAATATTTAAAATCTGGCCCTATTTTGAGCCTTTGTTCCCCCTTTCATTTAGGTTTTATGGTGATATCTTGAGCTAAGAGGTCTGGAGGTACGCAAATCTCAACTGCTGCTGCCATCAGTGGACAATCGCTCTCACTCTTTGTACTCTCTCTTACACTCACACACGATTCCGCTTTCATGCATGCAACCATGCATATACTCACACACACACATACACACACACACACACACACACACACACACACACACACACACACACTGTTTTATGTTTCATTTACTTTTATCCTCACTAAACAGCAAAAGCGTTGTTCAACGAGTGTAAAATAACAGTTTGATCGATCTCACTCTCACTCACATGCATGCATACACCCACAGACACAGACATAAATCCATGCACACTTTTTTTTATTTTATTTTATTTTTATTTCACACTCACTAAACAGCAAAAGTGCTGCTTAGCATGCATACAGTAAGAGCACCACTGGGTTACTTTCAGTCCGAGTTCCATGGCAGCTTGATATGCTGCTGTAAAATGGTAGACTTGTTTTTCACTGGGCATTAACTGTAGATTAACACCCTGCTGTAGAACATTAGTTCTCCAGTCAGGATGCTGATGTACAGGTCACACATTCTGTAATCAACAGTAACATCAAGTGGCAATTTTGTATAGCATCAAAGTTCCTTATATTTCTAGGTAGCAAAATTTTTCCAGTCCCTAGAGTTTTCTATTGCTCCGTATAGTTGTGTGGTCACTGACTGATTCAGCCATGTTATTTACTAACAGGACATTGATGATTCTTTTCAAAGATAGAATTGTCCAGTCCAGGATCCTGTCACAGCCCGAGAATGTATGTATTCTTATTGTCAGTTGTTTTGCTTGAGTGAAGTCATTGATCTTTAAAGATGGATTGCTGAAATCATTCATTGGGAGTTTTCAGTCAGCATCCCAGTCAGCCATTATGATGAACTTTGTATTTATTTTGGAGATGTGCTTTTGAGTGGCCTCATCTGTAAGTAATTCATATGTCATTGGCAGGCTACTGAGAGTGACATTAGTTTATTGAATTTTATTTAGATTAGGATGGATTGGAAATGTCTCTGTCTTCATGTTTTCTGTCTCTCTGCCAGATATTAAAATTGGGGATGGGACATCCCTTCTGAGAAATTAGATTCTTCTCTCTTTTAACAGTGTAATAAAAAATTCAGGGATATCAGGCTGACATAGATTTTTTCCAGATACTTCTAGCTTGAATATAGCCAGGATTTAGACCAGTAACGTTATGACAAATGCTGATTGCTTGACTGGTGAGAGCATTATAAATAGTGCCCTGCATTTCACAAAATTGCTAAAGAAAGCAGAATGATAAATGTTAAGGACCGTAGATGGAGTTTTAATTTTTGCACTTAAGTGCTGCTTGTTGTGGTAAGACATGACCTCAAGGATAATACATTTGCAGGCTCATAGGTTTGTAGATACTTAATATACTATTGATCTCTTAAGAAGCCTAGCTTTGCATTCCCATGGCATTTATTAGCCATTATATTTTGCATTATGAATATCTAAAGACTGGAAATACAAGTATATATATTGGGGTTACTGCACGCTTCCCATATCCATGATGGCAAGTGGTGCTAAACTGGGGTAAATTTGCGGTTACCCATACATTCGTCCAAATTACCTTTAACTACAGTAAGAGAAGCACTGTGCATTATCTGGAGCAGTATTCTCTGTGATACATAACAATCCCTCCAGCATGTTCTATTAATTTTGTAAAAAAAGTTTAGGTCCCTTGAGTAGGTGTTTATGACCCCATTTGACTTGTGAATGTGCAACAGGTTTGGCAGAAAAGGGTCTGTTGGGATGCAGCAGTTGCATCTCAATAGTCTATATGATACCAAGATGAAAGACAAGGTTTTGAGACAGTCTATATACTTTTTATGTTTTAGGATTTCAGTTGTTTTAGTGAGAAAGCATTGTGGTCATTCCAGTTATGTTAAGTGTTTTGGACAGGTATATACTGAAAGTAGCATTGTACTCAATGACCACCTTAATGAGTACTAAATACAGTGAACAATTATATTCCTGAATCTGGATGCCATGCTTTTAGATATAAGCTGTGTGATGAAAAAGGACTTCCTTATGTTAGTCAATGTATAGGTTCCCACATCTCTAACTGCAGGGTCATTTTACAGGGGATGGGGGTATTGTCACTGTGTTAGCCACGGGGGAGTCATTCTTACTGAGGAATATGATTATACACCTCTTCACATTAAAGGACAACAATGCAATTCTGTTGTTAAATACTCATCTTCTCTGTTATTTCTCCTTCCTATTTACAGTCCCTGCTAAGAATAAACAATACAGCATTTAAAATACTTTAAATTGGCTCTTTCTCTCCACTAGAACAGTACCTTACTATACTGTGGTGGCTTCACTTTCAAAAAACTGTTTTCCAACCCTGGAAAAGCTTGCTGTAGTTTTCAATTCATTGATGTCAGCAAGGCCAATGAATACAGGTAGTTTCATGCCCAATTCCCTCCCCAAACTGACATCACCACTACTGTCCTAAAAACTCACCCATGCTGTGATGTCACAGCTTCCTGATCCAGCCCCTACCGATACAGAAAGTAAAGGCTAGAACAAGGAAACAGTGCATGAGTCAAGTCTCCTACTGTAAGTTGTCAATCACAGCAGGTAACAGTTGAAATTACCCTTAGCACTTTGACAACTAGGGAAGTAAGTTAGGTGTAAAGGGGGATGGGAGATGAGTCAAAGTAGTACAATTCAGCCTTCACAAAAGACTGCAATTTAGCAATTCTAAAAAGAAGCAGCAGTAAAAAGCACTTTGAAAATCTTTTCTGTGGCATTTGCACTGTTTGTGTTTTACGTAGTCACTGAACAGCACGGAATGTTACTTAAAACTGACTGAAACACAGCAGTGTATGCATGTAAAGTCAATGCAGTAACAGCAGCTTTAGGAAGAAAGAGGCCTACTTGATGAAATTTTTTTTTACAGACAAACCCTGCATTGTGGGATACCTAGAGGCAGACTAAACAATCAGGATCACTTCAACATGCTAGACCCCATGTGGTCAGACTGAGAAATCATATATAAAAATATTTAAAAACCTATAGTCTCAGAGTGGTGTTAAAATATAGGAAACACCAAACCATTATGAAATAAACTGTTTTTGAGTCTATGGGTGTGGTTCTCCTTTAAGTTTTAGTCTGTAATTTTAACACCAACTATTTGGGACAGGCCCTCTTGTAGGATCCTGGCATTTTCTAGTGAATTTACAGTGGCACCAGGTTTGCCGTCGTCTTCAGATTTGGTCAGCCACAAATCCTTAACATTAGCTTTGATCTCTGAGAAGTAAATGACAAAGAGGAGTGACCTAAAAATTGAACACTGGGCACTGTCCTAGTGACTGGTCCTTTGTAGGAAGTAGAGCTGTCCACTCTTACTTCATGGGTTCTGTTTGTGATCTAGTTTGCTATCCAATGAGTTATACAGAGGATATTTAATTGGAAGAGTTTATCCATAATTTCTGCATATGGGATGGTGTTTAGCTCCTTTGTGAGGGTCAGATGTGCAGTGAGTACTGATTTACCCTCTTTTATTGCCTCAATGATTTTTCTTTTTTTAAATAATCAACCATGTTAAGTAGGCAGGACCGGCATTTGATAAATACAACCAGGGTGGGTCAACAGTCTTTAAGTAACATATATTCCTGTTTATTACTTCTATAACAAGCCTTTCCATAACCTTACATATGATGCTGTTCAGGCTTATGGGTTTATAAATACTTGCGTCTGTTGAAGCCCCACCTTTGTGCAAGTGAATGACTGTTGCTGTTCTGTATTCATCCTGCTCAAAGCCTGTTTTGAGACTAATATTTAATAGCCTCTGTGATGATGTGAGGTATTGCCGTCTATGCCAGGTGAAGTAGGGCAGTGAATATGTAACATATGCCAGCATAGCTAGGTGGAGTTTTGTAAATAATTTTATGTCATTTGTATATCAAACTAATTTGTATAGATGCTTGTGTTTAAAATGTATTTGTAAAGTGGCTTATGCTAAAAATGTACCAACAGTGGGTCCAGCTGGACAGAAAAGAAATATACCTGTATGCCAGACTGTATTGTAACTGTTGAAATGAATATATTGTAACAGCAGATACTGGAATAGAAGAGATTAATCTCAGTCCAACTAACTTTGAAAACTAGTTTGAAATTAAATTGTCTAGTTTAGGTGATAACAATTGTATCTTAAAGTTCTGATTGTAGCCAGAGAAAAAGGTCTGTGAAAACTAGGACTAAATCCTATTTTATTGTCATTAGGGGTGAACTAATTGCTAGCCTAGAAGGGTGGAAGTTTTTGAAATGGTTTTATAGCTTCCCAATGATGTAACACATCTTAGCAAAGCTGTATATGGGTGAATGGTAACACATATGTGCAAGATTCTGGTTCAGTTTCTAGTAAAGTGGGTAGTGTGGGAACCAGCATCAGATGACCAGATATATGTGATGACATTCTGTAATCTAGTGCTGAAATGATGTTTGAATACTAGATGAAACAGAAGGCTCAGGGCACTCTGTTTTGGAACTGACAAGACCACTCACCCACTTCATCTTGCCTTGCTCTAGTAAGTGAACTAGGGGTCAGTAATTCTTTAGATCAATCAGAAAAATATAGTGAGATTAGTTAAGTATTGTATTTCTTTATCTGTGTGAATCTTTCCATCTGTATTATTTTTAATATTTCATATAATTGAAATTCCAGTGTTTATTATAAATAGATATTTAGTAGTTTCATGTCCTTTTATTATTAAATATATTTAAACTTTTCATTGTGGCTGGTCTTTTAGGGAATATTTTAACCTTTAAGAGTACTTATATTTATTTGGTGACACTGTGGCTGCACCTGAAAGCCTTGCTGCTCTGGTCAAACACTACCATTTCTGTTAGTATTCATTTTTATTCAGTATAATGGGGTACCATTGTAAGAGATTTAGAGTAGTTGGCTTTGAAGTCTTCTGGTGGTAGTATCTACCTTATAGTTTGGGCAGAGGGTGTATAGCTGGTAAATCTGTACCAGCTTTTCCCAGGTGTGTATGTGTGTGTAAAATCAAATCTCAAAGAGTGTGTGTGTGTGTGTGTGTGTGTGTGTGTGTGTGTGTGTGTGTGTGTGTGTGTGTGTGTGTGTGTGTGTGTGTGTGTCTGATACTTGGAGCAGGGACACTAAGCACTGGTTTCACAGAGAGGGTGATAGAGGACTTGGCTTAAAACACTCAGCTGAGGACTCGGCTCTACAGCTGTTGTCAGTGTGGAGCCATATTTGGGGCCTGTTGTGAGAGAGGGAAACTTAGCCCCAAGACAGGAGTGTGTGCTCTTAAAGGAAATTGTGCTTGGTGCAGAGAGCTGCATCTGGAAATATTGTGTGTATCTGTTTTTATTCCAAGTGAACATCCCTCATCAGTATCAGTGGTGAGGATTGAGGCTCCTTGATTACTGGTTTAGAAGAGAGACATTGCATCCTCAACAGAAGGTCTGACAAGTTTATAGATTTATAGGTTGTTACTAAGATTATGACAAAAGAAGACCATTAAAAAGCTAAGCCACATCACCCAGTAATGTGGGAAACTAACAATGTCCTCCATTAAATAGACTTTATTTACATATCCCAGATGAGACTTTGTCAACACCCATCCATTCACTGAGACTAGTTTTAAAAGTTGCTGGGGAAGTACTGTGCTTGATAGGTAAGGGCAGCCTATTCCAGAAAGGTGAATATTTTGGGTTGGGTATCTGTTACACCATTTGTTGCTTCTGATGTGGTAGTGTAGGTTTTACTCTCTAGAATGGGTTTTTGCTTTACCACTGGTTCAGATTAGGTGAAGGAGTTCAAAGAGTACAGGATCATCCATAGTATGGAAGGATAAATATAGATCACTCCTTGTCAGTCTTTATGGTACTAAGGAGAAGGCTGGGACTTCTAATCGATCAGGGCAACTATGGGTACTGAGACCTGATATCCTTCTGGCAAGGATGCTTAGTGAGGTAAATGCTGAAGGTTGCATTGCATTCAGTGATGGACCTTGTAAGAGATTAATAATGTGGGACTACAACTTCTTTGGACCTAGATAAGCTACCACAAGTGATATGTTGTGCAAGGCAAAATTATTTTTTAACCATCACATAGATGTGGTAGTCAAGCCGAGTCTGTTATCAACTTAACATACTCCAGTCCTTGATGACTGTATTAGATTTAAGAGGAATGTTATCAATATAGTACATAGCTGAGATAGTAGATTTACCAAAGGAAACTATGCTGCATTCCTTGGTGTTGAGGGTAGACCCATGAATAATACACCATGCATTTGTTTAGTTCAGTCCTTGCTGGAAGATTTGAGTATCAGAATATGTTTCATTAACCAACCCCAGTTTGCAGTCATCAGCAAACTTGGTGAGCTGATGTTGATATCAGCTAGTGACATTTTTCTGTCTAGAGCAAATACTGACCTGAATGGTATGAGTTAAGTCAGACAGACAGTTATCATCTATTAAACTATGTATGGATTAATGGTGAGTTCAGAGTGTTTGTCAATACTCCTAGCACAAGGGTAGGGTTAGAGGTCTTGACAAAGTCCAGATAAGCAGCAATGTCTATAAGCCCCCTTATCCATGGCATCAGTAACCCTTTCAAAGAACTCAACCAGGTTGACCAGGCATGATCTGCTGATTACAAGGCGGAACTGGTGTTTGTCCAGGGATATAAGCATACCTATATCATTGTTTATTAGTTTGGTTTTAATATGTTCCATGGCTTTAGAAATGATACTAATGAGACTAATAAGCTGTAATTCCCAGTCAGTAAAAGAGATCACCTTTATGCATGGGCACCATAACTGCCTTTTTCTACATCGTGGGTACATAACCATTGGAGAGACTCATCTTAAAGAGCTGATGGAAAGCTTTTGCTAAATGGAACTTTAGACTTCTAGCAGACATCCAGGGATATTCTGAAGACCCACAAAAGTAGTGTTTTCATTTTGGAAAGTAACATAAGAGCTTGGTCCATACTGATTTCAGGTGGGGTTCTGTAAGAGAGAGTGCAGAGGAGAGGGTGAGTGGAATCAAGTTCGAAAAGAATTTGTCTGCAAGAATATTATCAATGTCCTTGTGGTCAGAGAAGTGTATCAATGTCATTATAGTCAGAAAAAGATGTACCATTTGAGGTAAACTCAATAGAGAAGAACAGGTAGTTAAGCTTCCTGATGTAGATTAAGAAAGCCTTGTGGTTGTCTTTTAAATTAGTTGCAATCCTAAGTTCATACATGGCCTTACATTTCCTAATGGTAAGTTTGAGAGACTTGCTTACCAGTTTGAAACCCCTTTTATAATGATGAAGTGGACCTCTTTTCATGGTGGCCAGGAGCTTTTACTTTTTATTATGTGGCATGTTGATGTAGTAGTTCCACCATTCAGGTTTTGTTTTAATTATCCTTATGCTCAGGCCTGATCAGCATGAATACTTCAATGCCTCTGTGCAAAAGGAATAATTAAAAATTAGAATAGTAGGCAGTGGCACCTGTTACAAAGTTTGCTGGGACTATTTGTGATTATCAATAAGACCTGCAAATA
>NC_056741.1:1188112001-1188207001 GCF_019279795.1 Protopterus annectens
GCATTTGACTAAATAATTGTATCCCTATAAAATATATTTAAAAATACTAAAGAGAAGGACAATCTAAATGTAACATTTTAAACATTTCAAGTTCACAGTCTTTCATAACATTTATTATACTAACATTATCCTGTTATTTTATTGAACAGAGCATACACATACATTTTCCTAATTAAAAGTGAAAGAAAAAAAAAGGAAAAAAAAAAACCCCATCTAAGAAAAAAGAAATAGAGACATAATTACCAGAATCTATCACTATACAATGCAATACCCTTCTATATTAACCAACCCATTACAATAGATTTGACATAGATCGTAACAATAATACAGATTGTTGACTTTTTCATGTTGTATTTCTTTTTTAATAATTTGCATTAATATACAATGTTTATGTAACTTTTGGAAGCAATCATGTATATATTGTAAATATTTATAGTGTGTAGTTATGTAATTGAAAAACAATAAAAGACGGATTATTGAAAAAAAAAAAAAAAAAAAACGCAACAAACCCTAGATAACTGCCTTTTCTGGCGATGACAACACATTCTTTGATAATATTTATTGCAGTTTGAATAACCCTTTCTACCTGTCCATTAGGCTAGAAATAGGAAAGTGAAAGAGTTATGTGCTCAGATCTCCAGTACTGTAAAATGTACACCCTTTTTGACAAACTGTGGGACATTTTCTAAAATAAGACTATTAGGGACAGCATGATATGAAAGAGTGTATCCTATTAGAGTGATGATTTACTATGAAGACATAGCTTTCATTATGATGACTTCAGGATACTTTTCAGTACTGGTTAACAAAAGATGACATACTGGGCTGGATTCTGTATGGACTTTGACAATGACTAACATACTATGCCAAGCAGGTATTTCACACCACCATCCAAAACCTAGGGCTCCACCAGTCCTCATTCCATTTATGGAAATGAGGAGCGCTACAGCCCAACATCCATTTCCAAACGGGGAGTCAGGCATGCCTCACTGAAATAGTTCAGCATTGTACTTTGGTGACAGCTTCCATTTTATAAGGCTGAAACACTGGATCATTCCATTTTTCTTGAATATGCCATTTTGGTGAAGCAGCTGCTCCAGCCAACAGCAAGACTAAGTACTGTAGTTATTACCTATTGGGAAGTCAGAGTGCCTAAAGTAATAAGTTCCACATACAGCTGGATCTCTAGCACAGCCTGTCTTAGCCCATAGGGATGGGGAAGTTCTGGAAAGAACAGCATATGAGTTTAGATGTTGTGCAAGCCATGACCAAACTCAAGTGGGAATGGCTCACTTTCCGTACAGTAAACGCAGAAAGAATTCCCTGATGAACTTGTTGCCTCACATACCCATCCATTGTCATGGATGGGGTGAATGCAGGCATGCCGGCTATCATACCTGCATTCACCAGTCCACCATACCAATAGCCATTTGCACTATATAGCATTTGGGCTGTACAAACTCTCCTGTGTAGCAGACCTGGTGCTGTGCATTGGCCTCTTGCCAAGTAAACCATGCAGCTGAAACGGGAACGGGACTCGTTTGAATGAACACAGTGAGCTCAGCAGGTCCTTGGGTACATTTGAACCGTTAGGGCATAGATAATGAAATTCGTTAACACACGTTACAGAATCTCATTAGCTGATCTTGAAATAGCAGAACTCACAACAATTCAGAATCTTAGCACTGTGAAGTACAAGATTAGGTAAACCCTCTACGTGTTAGGAATAAGACATTTCTTTTTACATTACAAGTTCTTTTTCACGAGAATGCAAAACCAGGACACTGTGCCATATCCACTTTCTTTACGCTAATGGCAAAGTGTGCTTCATGGATTTTGTGTTGTATTTGATTATGTGTGATTTGGTACATTCACTCTGCTGGACTTAAGCAACCGTCCTTATAACTGAACTGGTAGTATAATATAATCTGGCCATTTTTTTTCAGTACCATATTTTAAACATCTGTTGTTCTAAGTCAAGTATGATAAATAAAATCACAAATTAAATTATCAAATCCAGCAGTTAAGTAAGCATACTGACCAAAAACATGCAATGAAAGATTTGGACTCAAGTTTTTAGTTGCATGCTCTGATCCCACATTATCTGTGAATGAGTACCTCTGCAAATGCCTAATGTGAATATGCAAATCACTGGCTTTGCAAGTGTGCAAATCAGGATCACTGTACATTTGCAAATATCTTCACTGACTGAGTTGTGACCCCTAGTGTTCCAAACTTGCATCTGCAAACTGTTCAAAATAACAATGAATAAGGGAGAAGGCACAAAAGTTCCAGAAAAAAAAATATTTACTTCTGCTTTATAGACTACTGTAAAAGCTGTAACTATGCGGACCATAACAAACTGTGGCAAGTTATTAAAAGAAAGGGGATAATTGGTCATCTTATTTGTCTCCTGAGGAATCTGAATGCAGATCAAGAAGTAACAGAACTGAGTGGTTCAAGACTGGCAAAGGAGTGTGATAAGGCTGCATATTGCACACTAATTTACATGCTGAAAAATATCACAAGAAATGCTGGCTTAGAGTAAACAGATGGTAGAATCAAAACTGCAGTGACAAATATTGACATGCTCAAGTATGTTATACCACTCTGATGGCTAGAAGTGAGGAAAATGTAAGCCTGTTAATGAGGATGAAAGTAGAAAGTGCAAAAGCTAGATTTCACAAACAATGGAGCACTTTGTGCGTGACATCATATGTACTTGAATGTTACATTTGTTATGACTGTTTTACCGCTAACTAGCTTGGAAATATATGAGGGAATCTGCATCTGATTTTGTTGGACCTGACTGTGGTTTATCAAGCTATCAAGTAACCCCACTTGGAGCTGTATGTTCACTGTATTAGTGACCTGGGTGCCAGAAAAAATGGCTGATGGAAATGTAAGGAGAACCTAATACCCAGAATGCATTCTCCATACAAGGACTTCTGAGGATCTTCTTTATTGTACTCCTGATGTAACTAGGTCTTGGCAGACATAGCATTGAAACTGGGGATAAATAGGTATGTAAACATTAGTGAATGCACTGCGACTACCTCCTTGTCACAAGATGTCAGACACAAGGGGATGATGGTAGCCATTATACAAAATTTCTGCCCTGCAGTATGAAATCCTCAGGGGGACAATTACCCAAAATTGCAGCACTAGTAAGGGGAATAAAATAGTTAAGGGTAACATACTTATCTGCAAATCACTGGTCAGAGGGAGTTTAATAAAACAGTAGAAGTAACAATATAAAACAGAAAGTGATTGCCATAGACAGTGCAGTGGTCAGTATTCTAGTATTTAGGTGGCTGTTGACTCACTCTCCCAAGGTGGCTGTTGACTCACTCTGAGTAGCATGGCAACAACTTCTGGACTCACTCTCTCAAGGTGGCTGTTGACTTACTCTCCCAAGGTGGCTGGTGATTTACTCTGAGCAGCGTGTTTCACTGATGTTTTGTTTAATTACAAAGAGTGCTTGTCAGAATCACAGTGCATGAGTTAATCTGTCAAGCAGGGTAAGCGGTGCTAAAAAATATGGTTTAATCATTGCTGTCTGAATTTTTACAGTTCAATATGACGATGATCCAGCATTCAGCTTGTACTCTTGGATGTTATAATATGAGAGCTCTACGTGTATATATGTATGTATGTATATATATATATATATATATATATATATATATATATATATATATATATATATATATATATATAAATGTGTGTGTATATATATAGAGAGAGAAAGCACACATGCATTTATAAATATAAACACACACTGATCTATGTCTACCAAATAAATATATCTAATGTTATCTCATTTATTAGCTGCAGTGACAATCTGAAAAGGCAACATAGAGTGCATATAACAGAAGTGAAACACTGACCTTTTTTATAACCCGTGTTCATTTTTTTTCAGGTTTTGGCTGCCAGTCCCCAAATTCTGGCCAACATCAGTCTCCCCTTACTTCTTATTTGACCTTGCCTGGTACCTCCAGCCCTCCAAGGTCATCATCTAACCAGTCATGTGACAGCAGGTCATCCCAAGGTCAAAGATCACCAGTAATGGCTGTTGGTGAGAAAGCAAGGACATCACAAGAAATGATGGATTCTTCCAGACTAATCAACATGAGATCTACTAATGGTTTCTCTTGCCACAGTTCAACAGCAGGTGCACTTGTCCCTTCACATTTACTATATTCAGATACAAAGCTGGACAGGCCACCACTTCATGTAGCTCCCCCTCTACAGCAATTAAACTACCCAATCCCAGATTACCCTGGAGGGTATTACCCTCATCCATTCTGGTATGATGGTAGCAACAGACTGCAGATGGAGCATACCGGACTGACACATCAAGTACCCTGCACCACTTCAGGGAGAGCCTTTGTTCCAGTACATGCAGAAAACTCTTCTGTTCCTCATCCCTTTATACCAGTGACTTCTGTGAAGAAACCTTTCTCAACCAGCAAAGATTCTGACCAAAGACCATTGGCTCACACACATTTTGCACAGTTGTCTCATAAAGACAAACCGACAGGATCATCTGTTAGGAACAATGAGCATTTACAGACTTCTTTGGAAAGCAGGAAAAGCAGAGACAAAGAGGAATATCCCCAGTAGTGACCGAGACCAAAATATAACTCTTGTATACCTTACTGCATAGATATTTGTACACATTTATTTTAAAGGGGTACAGTGCAAATGAAATGAAAAGGACATGTGAGCAAATGTAATGAAACAATGCAATCAGATGTTTTCATTTATATTAATTTATTATGTCTTGAAACACCTTTTATGCCTTGTACTTAAGGGGACCTGTTTAGAGTACTTTGCATTGCTTCTATTACAGATGTCTGCCATCTGAATGAACTTTCCTTGTTGCTGTTAGTAGGCTTTAAATCCTTACAAACCACATATAGAAAGTATTAAACTATCAGCAGAGTTATTTTATATAAATATCTTATGATTCCGCATTTTTATGGAATCTGGGAACAGTACAGATTTTGAATGTCTTGGATTTTAGCCAAAACTAATCCATATGTTCAGCAACATAAGAAATAAACTCATTGAGACCTTGAGTGTTATATCTGAAAATTTAAGAGCTTACACTTAAGAGTACTGTCTTTTGGGTCACATATAACAAATATATGGACCCGGAAGTACTGAAGATGTGGTTGTAGAAAAGTTTTGAAGCTGGCATTTTAAAAAGAAAAAAGATGTCATAGTGCAACAATACAGAGATGAAAACATTTTCTGATCCTGATGTAGATATTACAAAAGACATACTTTGTCATCACTGAGTTACTTTTTGTAGCCATGTGGTCAAATGAGCATTTTGTAATAAACATAAACGTCTGATAAATGTTAAAAAGGAGAGAATGGCACTAACCTTAAAATATAGTGTTAATGAAACGTGCAGCTTTACCAAGCTATAAGGCACTGTTCACTAATATTCTAAGCATTGTGCAATAGCAAGTGATCTACAAACCATGCCATAGGAAGCGCCTTTTGGAGTACTGTAGAATGGAACAATTAAAGGAGGTTGTAAGCTGGTATCTGAGGCCCTTCTAGCAATGCCTAGATTTCTGTATGTGTGTGCTATTCTTCTGTAAATCTATACTTGTACAAAATGTTTGAATGTTACACTTTCTGTTATAATACTTTTCCAGCAAACAACTGATAACTTTCTAACTGTGAAACAAGCTTGCTGTTCCTTTAAATGTTGCATTTATGACACAGCATTCTAGGCCCTTGCGGTGATGTAGAAGATATAGGGAGAGTGAGCTGGCTACTACTTCAAGGCCATTTCCCACCAAATACATTTAAAATGCATAAACATTTGCCAGTAGTGGCTGTGATGATGCTTTCTGTTGCTTTAGCCTCTGCTTGTCACAACTGGAATCAGTTTAGGAAGTGATACAGACTAAATAACTGGGGAGCTCACAGCTATTGTAATCCCAGTTTCCCCAGGTAAGTAGTCATAGGTATCAGTGTTAATAAAATCTGTGTATTTCAGATCCTGCAGGCAGGAGTCACTTTGTAGTGGTGCATGCAGTTTAGTCTAGGGACTGAGTGGTGGACTCTAGGGTGAATGACTAATCTGTATCCCAATGGGATTTACTGTTAGTGCAGAAGTCATTAAATGTTATGATATAATGACCATTACTTGTATGAGTGCTGAGCAACTAGACTTCCTATTGTTCCAAAAGTAGTTACTATAGCTGAGAGACTATTGCATTTCATACCTCCTCTAGAAAGGTGTCACTGTAGATGTTCATCACTGGATCACTGCTTGGGTCAGCAGTTAACTGTATGACCACTAGAGGAGTACACACTGAGAACTTCTGCAGTCACCATAGGTAGTGCTGTAGAATGATATTCAGTGGCACACTTACAGCTGCTTTATCTGCTGTAGCAGTTTAGTTTGAAAATAAGTAATCACAGGTGCCAGAAATATTCCTTGGTACACTCTAGGATCTGTTGTGTTGGACTCTGGAATATGCTCTTCTCACTGTAGGTATTCCTGCTGGATCCTTTTAAGTGGTATACATATAGCTGAGAATTGTTACAGTCTAGGTAAATAATGCTGTAGGACCACCAGCAGGGGTACATTAACAACTAAGCTGTAAGTTACCTCTGTAGCCGTATGCAGTCATTGTGGGTAATTCTCCTGCATTACTCAAACTGGTGCAACAGCAGCAGCTATAATCATTGCTGTACCTAGGAGTAGCTGTTAAATACATGGAGTAGCTGTGGGAAACAAGGCATGCTGTCCTGCATGTGTTTTGGTTATAGAATGTTTTGGCTTCAGCCATGTATAGATGAATTTATAGCAAAGAGACATCTGTAGATTTGACAATATACAAATCCTAGGAAACCCATACTATAGGTGGAGTGAGATTACCCAGTTCCTACTAATTAATGGTTAAATTACAATTTATGTGCACACATAACATTACTGGGGCTTACCTAGCACATCATCTGGTAGTTTGAATTTAGAGAATTAATAAATGCTACCAGGATACACATCAGAGTGGGGTTAATGCAGTAATAAAGTTCACCTTTTCCTGTCTTCACATTGTAGCAACTTTCTGCAGTTGAACAGCAAGTATCTCAGGGTTGTGGTCCTCTTTTGTAATGAGGCCGTAAACCATAAAAATAACATTTTATCTCTGTTTAAGATGTAACTTATTTTTTTAATTAGTTAATTAAAGTATTTTTATATTCTGCTATCTCTTTGCTATGTGTCTTCATTCTCAAGTGATGCAAATTATTTTTTGTTACTCTCCTTCTCAATGGCTTCTGTGGACACATGATGGGAAACTGAAGATCACTGAAGCTCTTCTTATTGGTTATTTAGATACTTAGACCCAGAGTGGTAGTTTTGTTGTGGCATCTTTCTACTGGGCATTAGGAAACAAGAGATCATTTAGGTAAGGTTGCACTCCATGCCTAAAATTACAACCATATAATTAAAGGTACCTATCCTTTAATTGTACAGTGGACACCATCTTAAATGTTAGTATGCTTTCTAACAGTCTAATACTTTGTGTGATAGTAAACAAGTATTTGGTTTGTCTACAGCCACATCATAACCACTTTTGTATACCCAAATGACATCTGTACTTGTGTAGTCAGGCTACTCTCTGTAAATTATGAAAAATGTTAATCGTTTACATCTACATCATATGACCTGTCAAGAGTGTGCACCTATGTAAATAGTACAACATATTTATTAAAACATGAAGTATGAAGTACTAAACATACTGCCAATATTTTTTTTCAAGACTGACTATGCACTATAATTAATAAGAAGTGGTGGAACTTAAATACAAATTTGTGGTCCTCATTGTTATTAGGTAACCATTATGTAAAGATTCAAACCCATATCTCTGTGAGATTCCAGTGCTAGTCTGTTGTCCATAATATTTTGTGTGAAGCAACTAGTTTTACTGCCACATTCTGGGATTCATATGGTTTACCTAAAATGAGATTTCAGGATGGCTGTATGACCAAAGGAGTAGATGATTGTTGTAAATTTTGCTGTCTGACTACATCACAGGCAAACTCTTAACTTTCATATTTACCGAACAGGTCCTTCAATAGGGCAGTACCGCCTTCTTGCTGAACTTTAGTGTAAAGCTGGCACATTGCCCTGACTTTCAGACGATGATGACTTATTAATGTGGTCTAACTCTCCAGATTATAAGGATGTATTAGGAATTTCAGTTTTGACCCAGGTCTCTATTCTGCAATGATATATCAGGATTGCAACATGCAGACACAATCTTCTGATTTCGGTAATATATTAGAGGTTGCATCTATAGCCCTGTTTCCCAGATTACAGTGATATATCAAAGCTGGTATATGTGCCCCTTCTCTGTATTAGGACAACTTGTAAGTGGCTGCTTATACAGCTCTAGTACCATATTATAGTGATGCACTGGGAATTGCACGTGACCTTTCCAGCTTAAAGAAAAACATATTGATAGTGATCTTGAATTGTCAATAATAAAGTAAGGACAGCTGAGGGGGGAAATCATTTCACATTTATTTGCGTTATTGTTGCCTGTTTGAATGAAAGCACTGCTTTTTATTATTATTATTATTATTATTATTATTATTATTATTATTATTATTATTATTGTTATTATTACAGTGACTTTTTGTGTATTTGATGAAACAGTTTTTGTCTGGCTGCTTATGGGGTGATTATTTTAAGGAGAGGAATAAGGTGACATGGTAGATGCACATAAGTGTTGTAAGTTAGCCTGGGTCTTCTGATTACTCTGAATTCAAGGTTGACACATGTCCTATTGCATAGCCTACAGTGATATTTCCATGCCAGAACAGAGTTGTTTGCTTGACTACTGTAGTTTTAATTTATTTTAGCTATTTATCTGATTAGGGGTTTACAGCCACGGTGGTACGGCAGTAGCATTGTTACCTCACAGCAAGAGGTTCTCCCATTTAATTCTCAGTGTGGCTTGGGAGTGCCTTCTGTGTGAAGTCTGCATGTCCTCCCCGTGGTTGGGTAGCGTTTGAAAGACATGCGTGTGTAAATGGGCGTGCCTTCATTGAAGGTTTGGCGTTGAGCTGGCACCTCGGCATTTCGTAAAAATCTACTGCCAATCATTAGCAGACTGGAGTTCCGCTGTGGCGACCCCTTACCGGGAAAAAGCCGAAAGACAAACAACAACATCTGATTAGGGGTTTGATGTTGATGTAATTGTCAAAGTATACTGCTGGGTGAATTGGTCTGAGAAAACCCCTAACTTTGTATATAGCAAAGTAAGTATCTATGATCATTTCATCTTTTTTTTTTTTTGTTTAGCTGTACCTATGATCATTTATTTATTTATTTATTTACTTTTTTGCTGTAGCCTTTAAAGTTTGCTGCTTTGTGTAAGTAGATTTATCCTGCTGCATAATTTCAGATATTTTTCCAAGGTGGTCATTATGTTTTCTGCCTTTCTGTGTCTGTTTTACCTCATAAAAATAGCAAGGGACAACAGCTAAGATATAAAAAAAAATCCCATCCTAACATTATTTAGATATGTATTTTTTTTTCTCAGATCACTCCATGTGTAGTTCAGCTGTAATCAAATAAAGTACCTAATTATCAGATATATAAAGAAGGGTGTAAGCACATATTTCATTGCTATCTGCTTCTCTATCAGTCTATCTATATCTAGGCAGATCTCTACCTAGTTATCTGTCTACCTTCCTAATTACCTACCTGTATCTGTCTTGTGCTTTGTGGTACAGTCTTTAGTATCACTGCCTTAAAGAGCTTGGTATAACAGTTCATTCCTCACTTGGGGTGCCTTATGTGCATAGTCCGCTATCCCTGTGAGTTTTTTAGGGTACTCCATTTTCTTCCCTACATGTTAAAGATGCACCATAAGGCAATTGACTTTCCCTTAAATGTCCCATAGATGTGTAAGTAATGTTTGTGTGTGTGTGTTTGTGCATGTGTATGCAGACATGCAAATGTG
The DNA here is from genome assembly GCF_019279795.1 of Protopterus annectens. NCBI lineage: Eukaryota > Metazoa > Chordata > Ceratodontiformes > Protopteridae > Protopterus > Protopterus annectens. Next base: position 1,188,122,006 of record NC_056741.1, read on the forward strand.
TGCATCCTGTGTTGAATTACTTCTCCATTCGTGACATACTTATGTCTGTGTTTAGATCGATAGATAGTAAGCGAAAGAATGAGAGAAAGTGGTATTTTACATTGTTCTAAATGACAAAAAAGTAGTCTTTGACCAAGATTAATCAGTTCATTTACACAGGGAAGCAGAATATAAAATTAAAAATCCATCAACTTGTTGACATTTTAATTACAAGTAAGTTTTAACAAAGCATTGCAATAGAGCAATCAGTTTGGTAAGGCATTTAACATAGTTATTTGGAAATCTTTACCAAATTGTTTGAGCATAACAGTCCATTCAACAAGGCATTTTAAGGTAGCAGTTAATGCACTCACTGGCAGTTGTCTTTGAAAATGCAGTAGTCCCTAAACTCAAGGTCAGTATCCATGCTTTTGTCTCTCCTTATGGTTAAGGGTCCTGTTCCAGCTCATCTTTCTTCCTCTCTTGATTTTTTTCAGGTTCCAGTCTGCATTTCTTCTCCATGAACTCTCTTCTTGGCCCTGATTCTAAACACTTTGTGTCTTTCTGTTTATCTATCTATTTATCTATCTATCTATCTATCTATCTATCTATCTATCTATCTATCTATCTGTCTATCTATCTGTTTGTCTGTCTGTCTCTCTGTCACTCCCTCCATCTTCAGCTCTTTGAGCTCCTTTAGGCCTTTGTTCGACTCCACTTCTCTTCCAGCTCCAACTTATTTTACTTGAAGGAGACTGTGGTTCTTCACTGTGGACAGGTGTATGCAAGACCCAACCCACTCTGCTGATAAATAACAGCTCCACAAGTTCATTACTAACCTCTAGGCAGTAATATATCAATCTGTATGAAGGTTTGACTGGCTGTTTTCATCCAGTTTGAACTTTCATGGATTACTTACCCAGTGAAACATAGAAGAAGTAACACAAATAGTGATACTATTGAAGAAAGATGAAAAAACACATAGTCATTTCACAGTGCCTGCCACAGTATGGCAATTGACAACTGATTTAGTATACCTAGGAGCCTTAAAGCAGCTGTATCTGCCTAAGAGTCAAGTAAACTGTGATGCTCAATGGAATGATTCATATATCTTTACCATGCCATGCTGAGATTTTTAAATAAAAATATTTAGTCACAAAACAATCCAAACTTTACAGGTTGAATTTAAAGAGCACTCCCTTTTGTAAAAGTTTTATGATTTGGTTTCTTCAAATAATAACCAATGTATGGGTTTGAGGCGCGGATGACAAAAAATTCACTTTGAGACCAAAGCTTGAAAGGTAAATCTTGATATCTGTATCAAGAGCACATTATGTTATGATCAGTAAGACCCAACCATAATTCTTTGAAGCACATGGAACTTTATTTGCTTCATGTGCTACCAGTTACAGGAAGAAAGTGAAGCAGTGAGAAGTATTGCATACATGCACACATAAATATATATAAATATTTCAAGTACGGACATTAATGCCCTTCAAAACTGCCAATATACCAAAACAGTTGTTCCCATAATAAGCGTCCAAGATGTTCTTAAAATATCTGAACTAGTGCTTGCTTTAATACAATTTGGTAATCTCTTCCATGCATCAGCTGCTCTCTGAGAGAACCAATTAGTACACTTTTCATTCCTATAGAATCGTCTTCCTAAGTTGTCTGATGTTTCTCTTCTACTTTTTGATAACCCCAAACATTCCCAAAAGTAGTTGTCTCTAAATACCCTACACACCTTAATAAGGTCTCCTCTTAAATATCTATATTAGACACTGCACATGTTCAGATATTTCAGTCTTTCACAATAACTTAAATTCTGTAACTGTCATTAACCAATTGGTTGATATGATTAGAAAACCTCAAAGCTGGATCTACCAATATACCCAGATCCTTAAATTAATCTAAAGTTCCAATCAGTGTGTGCTGTATGATATAGTCACCTTTCAGTTTATGTCTCCCAAATCTTGTATGCTTAGTTTTTGATGTATTTATCAGCATATCATTCTCCTGTGCCCAAACGGTCAGTTTAGTCAAGTTATTTTGCAAATATGCCCTATCTGTAACACAAGTAATCAGTTTACCCAGGTTAAAGTCAAATGCATACAGACTGTAGAATACCTGAGATGAAAAGTATAGAATTGAAAGATATATTCTAAACAAGTATGGGCCTAGACAGAGCACTCTGGGACATATTGATGCTGACCAAGAATTTCATCTGTCCAGTTGCTGTATGATACTTGCCATGTCCTATTTTAAGCCATGCAGCTATCCGTCTTATCAAGAGTACGTACATATCTAGTTGTTTTAATTTATTGATTAGTGGTTTGTGTATGACTCTGTCAAATGTTGATGTTAAATCTGTACAAATTACATCACAGCACATTTTTTAATAGAAATAATTATATTGTTATTGAACATCATGTTACAGCAGATAATAAATCTATTTTCAACATATGCATGCTGATATATAGTTTAAAGTCCCAACCTTTCCAGTTCTGACAATAACTCATCCAGTATTACTTTCTCCATTATTTTTCCACAAAATGAAAATAGACTTAAGGGTCTATATGAGTCTGGGTTTGTCCTACTCCCCTTTCCGTTAAAGACAGTTTTAATAAGTGCATGTTTACGATCTTGAAGAATCTCCCCATATTTATATGACCTAGTAAATAATACATATAATGGTACTGTAAGTTTTTGCTGAAGTGTTCTCAGGCCATTATTACTAATTACATCTCCTCCCTCTGCTCTGATTGGATCCAGTTTGCATAGTTCTTTTTCAATATAATCTAATTTGATTTCAGAATTTGAGGTTACCTGGATGCTACTAGGTCAACTTATCACTTCCTTTGTTGAGCCAAACTGTTTTGCATAACATTTTGTAAATATATCTATAACCTGTTGCGTCTAATAATAGTAATACACACAGTTTATCCTTTACTCCTTCCACATCTTTTGTATCCATAAAATTGTTTCCTATTATGCTCAATACATTTTTATAAATTTTGTTCACATTTTGCTTGATCTTGTCTCACACTACCCTTAATTTGTTTGTCCAGCTTGTTTATTTAAGTTTTCAAAGTTGTAGTTCAACATCTTTTCCATTTCTTATATTGTTTGTCTCTCACATTAACCAAGTGTCTTGTTCTTATGGAAATATAGCCTCCTGACGTTTTGTGCCTAGATCCTGATGTTAAGCATTTGTTTTATTTTTTGGATTTAAACAATTTTTGCTTCAAAACTTTCCACATACCTTCTGTAGTTTTTCCATTGAATGCATCACTTCAGTTAGTTTTACATAGTCATTTTTTTATTCCATATAATCTGTTATTAATCTTTTGTGCATTGATTTAGATTTCAGTTTGGCAGAATTATCTAGCAACAAATTAACAGTTGTAAAACTTGACATGACATAGTAATTTCCTTACTAATGTTTTTGAATAAATAGTATTCCAGTCTGTTTATGGTAAATTTAAGTCCCCAACCACTATTACTCTTTGTCTTGTGTTTCATGCAAGAAATGTATACATCCCTCTAGGTTGTCAGCACTTGACTTTAGTGGTCTATACACCAACAATTGTTATATATTTCAAGGTTGTCTTCATTGTCACAGATACTGAATGTATAGTATTGGTGGTATCACTGAACATGTAATAATCACAGGTCTCAGTTATCTTTAAATCCCTATCATAACATCTCCACCTGATTTTTTGTTAGAATGTTACAGTAAAAACATTTATACCTTGACAGAACTGGTTTCCAGTCAGTTATTTAACCATGTTTCCATGTTTTGCTCCTGGTAAGCATAACGCTATTTGATAATCATTATCCTCTCTGCAAATTTAACTATCAATTCCTCTAATAATTGAATTTCTAAATACAAGAATATCTTTTCTGACCAGATCTGAAGAATCTTCAACTTTTAGTTCAATAATATCTGCTCTATCAGTTGTTACAGAGGAAAGATGTTCACCACTATAAGTCTTATTAATCCCACTCTTTTCATTGCATATTACATTTGCAAGCATACAGTTCTCATCCAGCTGACTTTCTACATGCACAGCCTGAGCCATGTTGTCAACGTCTTTTTTTTTTTTTTTTTTTTTACAGTGATGTTCTTCAGTCCTTCCATGTTCAATTTTGATGTCTTCCCTTTCACCTGCCCCTTGCCTCTTTTTCTACCTTCTCTTTGGAAAAAATATGTATTTTTCTGTAGACTGAAGGGTTTTGGATAGAAAATGTTACCATTCCCTACAATCTGTATGTTTAAGACAGTGTCCTTTTTAGTATGCATTCTCTTTGCTTTACATTTATCGGTTTCATTTTGCTTGTTGTTTCTTGTGAACTTCTTCCTTTCTTTCTTTTTTATTTCCTTGTATATGCTGTGAATCCAGACACTGAATACTTGTATCCAGAATTCCAAAATTATCACAGGCATTACCTTGTTTGATAGGGGCTGAGTGATCTTTAAAGACAATAGACATATTCTTTCCTGAATGTATTCTACTTGCTTTTTGCCTAACATTATTTATCTCATCAGTCCAGTCATTAATATATGTAACAATAATTCTCTCTCTAATTCGTGCCAATTGCATTATCATCATCAGTAAGTTTAGATTTACTACTAATAATGGTAAGCAAATCATCCAACTTTTGACACGAGGACCACAGATCACCTACGTTAACAAGTGTTACCTTTAAATATACATAGCATTTGTTACACTGTACAAAATATTTGTACTTTAGCAAGTCATGAATGGCATACTCATTTAAGGAAACCATATTCAGCTGCAAATGAATAAAAATTTCTAAAAGAAAAGAACTATCAAAATTAGTTAACACAAAATTCAAAGGTAACTTAAATCAACTTCTTTGAGAAAACTTGCTCAAACAATATACAACAAAGTATTAAATTAAATACAGTAAAGTTGTTGCTCTGGTCATACAAGTTGTGAAAGTCACACAAAATCTGAAATTCCTTTACATTGCTTGTGAATGCCCTCATTAGTTTCTGCTCACTGTCGCTTGCCGTTGCACCTCTTTTTAACAGTAAAGATCAATAAATCACAAACTAAGACAGGATTGTTTAGATAAACTCTGGATTTCCCTGTCTGCAGTGTGTGTATATTTATAGCTTTGTAGCCCCCTTTGGAAGACTAGAGTTTGCCTGTATAAAACCTGTCCCTTTCTAACAACTAACTGAAACTTAAAGGACAAACGAAATATAAATCAAGGTAAATTGTTTAATCTGCAAGCTATACCTTCCTTCCTTCCTACAAACAGTGAAAAACAATGGTAAATAAAATATAAATTCAAATAAAAACTTCTCTTACTGAGGTACTGCACAGTCAGTCACAAACCCAATGCAGGACTATTTAGATAAGCTCCTTTGAAAGCCAGTAAAATACATAGTCCTGCCAAACAGATAGGCTGAAAAAGTGTCCCCCTGAAGAATGAAAATCTTCAAAAACTGTTAGATGCTTTTATTTCATATGTTTTGTTTATAAGTGTGGTAGAGTGAAATATCTATATAAACCTGTTTTACCTACTGCCTTACTGTTTATTACCAGGCAATATAGTCCGCTATTAACTCCTAGCTCTTAGTGCTTAAGGGTACCTAACAAAACCTTATTACTCACCTTTCTGCCATCAGAAATATGCTTATCAAATTTATCTTTTCTCCACATTTAGAACATAAGTGCCATGTTCAATATACTGTACTGTAACTTGACTTACAACTTAATAATTAATTATAATAAATATATAACAAATAATATAATAAATAATATAATCCATAATAGGTGTTCATAAAAAGATCTCTCACATTTATGAATAACTTCATCTGCCGGTGTTCTCACAAACTGTGGTGGATAGCCTCTGGTTACTAACATCTTTTGGAGCTTGCATGCTTCCTGTCTCATAAGATGAGACCATTATAGCCAATCTCACCATCTGACCTTTTATCAGAGCTTTTTTCCTGATTTATAGGGTGCCAACTACCAAATAGCAACCCTTGTTCTTTGCTTAAATAGTTGACCCTCAAAGAAAATGAAGTTCTTTACTAAAACCTCTTCCATTAATTCAGTAAGGAGTCTGATCTTAATGTGGTTAAAATACTTTCCCATTATAAAAAGTTGTAAAACCATTCCAACCCTTCATTGTGTAGAATGACTGAAAAAAGGTTAATGACATCTGTGGTGAGCCCATATTACTAATAGTAAAATCATGGAATCAAAATCTGATAGACAGTATAACAAGCCCATAGTGCTTATGTACAGTTTAGATTTTTATGACATCCAAAATATCACTAGCAACAATTGGAAACTATTCAAAATAGTAGGTGAGCAGTGCAATATTTTAGGTGCATGCTCATCATTTGTATATAGAAAGATATTTAATTGAAATCATTGATTGAAAATTTTAACAGCAGAGGTGATGATGATAAGATGAACAAAATGTGGACATTGTAACCAATGCAGATAAAAGTGGAAGCTTCCACCTTTGTCATTGCAGGATATGGTGAGGTTATTAAACATCCTAGATGTTGTTGTTTTAGTTCAAGAGTGGTTTATGTCACCCAATGTCAGCTATGCCCTCTTTTTATATATTGAAGACGTATAAAGGACAAGACTGATATCCAAAATCCAATTACCTATAGAACTATTAGGAGTAAAACTAAATTTAACCCTGATAATTTCCAAAACGAACTTAGAGCATGCAACTGGGCACCCCTTAATAGTCTACCTCTAGAGGAAGCAGTAATCCACTTTAATAGTAAATTTCTAAACATTCTTGACCTCCATGCTCCAATAAGGACCATTAAGACTAGAAACAAACCTGCACCCTGGCTCTCAAAAGATACAAAACAAAAAATGCTACTTAGAAATAAAAACTGGACCTTATGGCGTACTACCAAAAACCAAGAAGATCACATCAAGTTCAAACAGTTAAGAAATGACACAAAAAAAATCAATCCTGTTAGATAAAAGAAAGTACTACATAAAACTCCAAAATACCCAGCAAAGTAAACCCCAAAAATTCTGGGCAGGTATAAATACTCTCTTACATCCAGGTCGTACTGTCACCCCCCCACCTGTAGGCGCAGACCAGGACAATCCAAAGGAAGTAGCAAGAACCTTTAACTCCTTCTTCACTGAAACCATTCAGTCTCTTGCCAACCAACTATCTCCCAACAGCTCACCTCTAACATCCCATAATACTACCTTACCTCCCCCATTTCATCTCAAACCCATCTCTACATCCCTTATCCGTACCCTCCTACAAAAACTCAAACCTACTACCATTGCAGCCGATCTCCTTCCTGCTGAATATCTGCAGAAAGCAGCAGATGCGATAGCCTACCCAGTTTCCATTCTGATTAACAGAACAATCTCTGAAGGTGCAATTCCTAGCACCTGGAAGATTGCACATATTATCCCCCTTCATAAAGGGGGAAATTCTAGGGAACTATCCAATTATAGACCTATTGCCATACTTTCTCCTTTGGCGAAAATCATGGAGAAATGCATTCATAGGCAACTGTTAAAACACCTGATAGACAACAACTTACTAGCTAACTGCCAACATGGCTTCAGGTCATTTCACAGTACTACTACTGCCCTCTTATCCTTCTCTGACTGTATAAATAAAAATCGCAATAACAACACTCTATCCTCAGCCCTCTTTGTTGATCTGTCCAAAGCCTTCGACATGGTTAACCATAAACTTCTCATTAACGCACTAAAAAATCTGTCCCTTGATACTCTATCTATACAATGGTTTGAATCCTACTTAAGCAATAGGCAACAAGCAGTCATGTGGGGGAACAACCTATCTCCCCTTCTCCCCATCTCACTAGGCGTCCCCCAAGGTTCTATACTAGGACCACTACTATTCTCTGTCTTCATCAACGACCTGTACACTGTTATTCCTCAGGCCTCCTTAATAAAATATGCCGATGACTCCACATTAATCTGCACAGCCCCAAATCAAGCTGACCTGCAATCTCTTACCCAAAAAGTGTTCAACACAGTTGAGGATTGGCTTCAACATCAATGTCTCATCCTAAATCTGAAAAAAAAAAAACTTCTACTTTTCACTCCCACCCATAGAGCCACACCTCTAAACTTCACTGTCACTTCTAATAACGGAACTATAATTTCCCCTGACTCTAACACAAAACTCTTAGGGGTACTAATTGACAATAACCTTAACTTTAGAGCCCACATAAGCAATACCATAAAAACAGTTAACAAAAAACTAGGCTCACTATATAGGATCAAATCCTTTCTTACCCCACTAGCAAGATCTACTATTGCCCAGACCCACCTAATTTCTACCCTCCTCTATGCCTCCCCGATATATACTAACCTCTCAAAAACCAACATGAACAAACTAGCAGTCTCCTACAACAATATTGCAAGATTTGCAACTGGCTCAACATTTAGGACCCACCACTGTATTAATTACAAAAATCTTGGTTGGCTAGAGTTACCTAACCTACTGCTACTTAAACAATTAATATTTGCTTATAAAATCCTGTATCAACCTAGTAACACACCGATTCTTACCAACCTTATCATCCCCTACAGTAACCTCAATACCCTCCGCTCAGCCACTAAAATGCTAGTACTAACACAAAAAGCCAACAACAAGGCAGGAGACTCTCTATTCTCTAACACAGTGGGTAAATCCTGGAACTCTCTTCCCAGTGACCTAACCTCACTATCATCACTTTCACAATTTAAAATCAGGCTTAAATCCTACCTTAAAAGACATTGGCTATGCACCTGTCTTAACCCAGACTAACCTCTCTTGTCTTCTCACTAAATTTCTAAATCTCAATGTCTGCATAATCTACCTGCTTACTGGAATCCAGATTCATAACTTCTCTTTCAACTAATTTGTACTCTCTTTTATATCTTAATATGTCTCTTTGTCACTCTAATATCTCATGTTGACTCACCTCTTCAAGTGTATTCCTGTATTGTACATCTTACTTATTTTACCCAACTGTTTACTTCAATATGTTCTTTTTTGCATAAAATAGCTTAATTGTATATACTACTTCCATTTTGTTAACCTTGAATTTATTTTATTTTATAGTTTTGTTTTATTAAAATCAAATATTGTTTTGTACTCTCGAGGAGCTTTTCTCCCCGGGCCTCTGCTGAAAATGGATATGTATCCAGCTGGACTAGCCCGGTCAACAAATGTAAAATAAATAAAAAAAAAAAAAATAAAAATAAGCACCTAAGGACAAGAATATATTCAATATGTCTATTATATTCTTAGAAAGAATGAATGCAATGCATTATATAAACACATAAAAGTAAATAGCACCCACAATTTTAAATTCTATATTTTAGATAATATTGATAATTTAAGCAGAGAAGGGTCATGGAAAGGTATTCTTGAATGGAAGGAGTTAAGATGGCAGTTGAAATGCAACTGCAGTAATGGTACTGCGCTCAGTGAGACAGCTTCTATATCAAGTGCACTATGTTTAAAAACTTAATTTATGTAAAATAACGATATATATATATATATATATATATATATATATATATATATATATATATATATATATATATATATATACTTTTTTAAAGAAGTTTTTATACACACATCTTCATACAGCTTGTGTATGGGTTTAAGTAACAACAATAGGTTTCTGATGTATTTTATGAATACTATTTATGTGTCCTTTTTTAAAAGCTTCAATTACATCAGCAATGTTTGCAACAATTTTATTGTATTTAACATTTTTAACATTCACATTTTTTTCAGACTAAATTTAAAAACCTGAACTACATTTTGTATCATTATTCTTAACTCCTGTTTTAATATCCCTCATTTCTTTTCTTTTTTCTTTTGTTTATATACATAATTTTATATATATATATATATATATATATATATATATATATATATATATATATATATATATATATATATATATATATATAGATATATATATATATATATATATATATATATATATATATATATATATATATATGTATGGATGGATCTACTTCACTTCACATACAACTCATTTGACTGAGTTTCATTTGACCGAGACCATATCACTTAAAGAACAAATTACTGACAACTTATTTGACTGACTCTCATTTCACCGACAGCTTACAATGCTGAATTTCAACATTCTACATTTTACACCATAGCCATGCACACTTACAACACCAATGACTAACTTTTTCCAGAACTTAAAAACTACTTACTTAGCCTTTAAACAGAATCCAGACAATATAAAACCACCCCTCTAACTATATATATACTAACTCCAGGTTCGCAGTACAGTGGGCAAAAGGCATATACCTTTAACTTGCCTTACAATACTCTACATGCTGCCACTACTGCTGGGAATGCACAAAACATTTGCCAAATTACTTTAGATACTTCCCATAAAAATGTAAAAAGACAAACCCACATTTAGAAACACTACAACACTAGTTTCTACATGACTATCAGTATTCTAACCATCAGCACTATAAGTTACAGCAATTATTTTTATCACAAGCAAGTTGCAGTTACAGGGAAACCCACATCATGTCTATAGATTACAAATCAGTGAAATGAGAATCAGTCAAATGAGTTGTCAGTAATCTGAGGTTTAGGTGATTTGGTCTCAGTCAAATGAAAGTCGGTCAAATGAGTTGTAGGTGAAGTGAAATAGACATATACATATATATATATATATATATATATATATACACACACACACACACACACACACACACACACACACACACACACACTTCTTCAATTATAGCTTGCAAATATAAATTTTTAACTCGTTACATCCAAGTGACGCCTCCAAGTGCACCTGTAGTTAACTCTGACTGATGCCTCTAGGTGTCAAGTATTGCTTGTTCATATTTACATCAATAATTTCAAAATCATGCTACGTACAAGGTTTTAAATATTTCATCTTAAAGCTCACACAATAGTACACTCAACTGCATTAATATTTGACCTCTGTCTAGTGCAGATAAATAGATAGCTACTTTTGTTTTTATGATATTACTTTACATAGATATAATTTTATAAATATCTCAACAACCAAGTAATGTAGACAGAACTCCTTAGCCTGTTATGAAAGCTCTCATATGAATAAAATGCTGCTGACAGTATGTTTTAACTTGAGCGGCTGCTGAGATATTGTAAGTTGTTTACAAAATAGTACAAATGTAATACTTACTGTGTTTACTGTGACTTATAAAAATCAGTTTAAGAACTCGAATGTAAAGAATACTACTACTACAAAAATAAATTGTGCTGAAGAATTTGCCATTTATAATTCTTTCATAATCCCTATGGTTCCAGATATATGAACATTTGTTTGAAATGTGAGGACATTATTTGATTCTGTCAAAAGGTTTAGGGTCCACTCATTGGAAGTTACAGTGCAAATTCCTGAGCTCCATTGGAGTGAATGAGTTAATTGTGTGTTTTGTAATGTTTTTAGATAAGGTAATTATCCAATAGGATTTTGTAAAGTGGAGTGAGATTAATTAATTATTGAAATAGTTTGTGTCACATGATGGCATTATTCTGAAGAAGTCCACAGAGTTGGATGAAAACACTTAATCTGTCAGTAAAGGAATGCTAGTGGCATTCTGGTGCGGACCATTTTACTTTCTTGATTTATTTGGATTTTTAGTAGTTGTTTTTTCAGTTTAAAATATTCAAAAAGACTGACTACAGGGAAAAAAAGCAACAGCAGAGACTCATTTAGAAATAGTATATTGATCGGTATTCAGTTAGAGTCCCTTTCAAGGTCTAAAGAAACTGGTCTTCTATTTAACTCTTCTCAGAGAGCTTACAGGTACAGCCTTAGTAAAGGGTTAGGGTGGCCTTTATTATACCAGGTCCCCCTTTACCTTCCATTTACTGTTCTGGATATACTTTATTTTATCAAAATGGGGTTCAATTTGTGAGAGGTACATTGTGTATATATTTGACTAAAAAGAAAAAAGATTCTGCCTCAAGTTAACCAGTTCCCACGTCAAAACGAATCACAAAAAACAGCAAAAGAAGCAGAGTAGATCACGGCCTCACTGTGCAGGTTAAAAATATTTAATTCAAACTTAAAACACCATGCAAAAAGAAAAAAAAAACGTGTTTTTTTTTTTTTTATGGAAGATATTAAATATTTTAAGGGACTATGGGTGTATTTTTTAACTCTGTGGGATTGAAGTATGTTGCTTGTGCATTTACTTTTGTGATATTTGTGAGACTGCTTAGGGAAGTATAAGTGTATGTACTGCTTGTGAATTCTAGCATGATAATTTCTGACTTGTTCTAGCAGTTCCTGCTATACCTAAAAAGAAAAAAAAATACAAAATATAGAGCCCTTGCTTGAACAATGGATTCAATGTGTACCTCAGCCATTGGTGGTGACTCTGCAGTGGCCACAGCTTCTTCATTAAACCCCTCACTGGTTTTCCTAGGATCCTCTGCTGTAATCACTTCATCACTCTTCCACCCAGGACAAAGTGTTAGCCGCATCCTCTGGGGATCTTCCAATGTCCATACATGGTATGGAAGTTTATCTTGGAGTTTCTTCCATGGGTGGCCAGAGTAAGAGACCTGTTTTCCAAGATGAAGTGCTATCCTTCAGTTGATCTGCTTCTACAGATATCCCTAGAAAAAAGAAACCAAAGGTTTGACATATTTCATCTAAAGACAGTGTGTGTTAATGAAGGTGAATTCCTTTCCATAAATAAGGGTTTATCACGGGCTCTTAATCATGTGTAACAGCAAGAACATCTGCTTAAATCCTGCAGAGGTTTTATCAGAGGATTCTGATAATGACAGTGACCGGGTTTCTTCTGTATCTTCCTGACAAGCACCTGACTCTGATTCTGAGCATGTTTCCTCAGTGTCTAATGTAAAGGAGTTTTCATTTTGTGAGGCTGTGACAAAGATGAATAATGTATTGTTATGGGAAGAAAATGGATGCACCCCACCCCCCTGTTAAAGAGGGGGGAGGGTTCTAGGGATATCTGTAGAAGCAGATCAACTGAAGGATGGCACTTCAAGTGGACGTACCACATTCTACACCTGCTCCTCCTATTATGCCAGCCTCGAAGAAGGTTTTTGATTCTGCCAGCAATAATCTTGATAGCCAATATTAACTACCTAGAAAAGGTAGATAGACTGTATAATTCCTTAGCTAAATTTGTATTGTTTTTATTCTCAGGTCTGACAGAGTAGTTATTTCTATTTCTTATGCAGTGGAAACTACCTTCTGGTCAATGCTAATCCTTTGCCTTTGAACAAAGGTGGTAGAGCCTTTCACAAGTCTGGTAAGACATTTCTCTTTTCTTTACTTTTCTTAGCTCTAGCTTTTAGAATCCTGAATTGCAAGGCTCATATGTTGAAAAAATGTTGATTTGTGTAGTGTAGACTGTTTGAGGTACATTTCTGCCACATTAACATCAAAAGGTAGGTCCATTCTTAATCCTATTATTTCTACTGTTGCTCAAGTGGTCCATACATTCTTTGAAAGTGTGTATGATTGTGTTGACTGTCTGTAGGGCTATAGCCACTGCTACCGTGATGGGACGTTTTTCCTGCATATGTAATCAGAAGTTTTCTGAATAAGAAAAATATGAGATTTTGAATTCTCTTTTGGATAAGGAGGTTATGATGAAAGAGACAAATCGATTCAAAGAGTTACTAAGATTTTTTTCAGCCCCTTTTTTAAAATTTCCTAAAACTTTGCAAGCTTCCTCAACATGGGGATCTAAAAAGAAATGTCAAGAAGGGTAAAAAAAAACAAGATCCTTTTAAAGACTGACTAAGCCAGCATTCTTCCTCCTCCTACTCCCCCCCCCCCAAGCTCTTCCCCTTCAAACCTGTCCCAAAAGTGGTTCTCAGTCTTTCTCTTTGGCAACAAATTTTGTTAGACAAATGGGTTCTGAGAGTATTTCTCCAAACCAAACTGATTTTTTCCTCACATTCTTCATCATCTTTCCTTTGGGGGGGGGTCATAAAACTAGTGACACATTACCAAAGGAGACAAAGGCTGTATTGCTGAATTTTCAACTTGTTTACTGAAGTAGCAAAGTTCAAGATATTGAACTTGCACTGTCTGTTTCCCTTCATTCCTCTTCTGGCTTTCATGGTAACTCTGAACTTAAAAGATGCTTATCTTCACATCCATATTGCTACAAAGATCAGAGGTTTCCTTCTGTTTGGGTCTCATCATTTCTCTACATTACCCTTTGGGTTATTGATTGGTCCAACAGTTTCAGATAAATAGTCAAAAATCCTCCTAAATTCCTTCTCACAGGATTGCATATCTAAGATGTAATCCAGATTCTTAACCACAAAAAGCATTCCTAACCAAGAAGAAAGTGGGTGTGTGTTTAGAAATCTGCCTGAACTTCTCAAAACAGTCTCAGAAATCAGGCAGAGAATATCTCAAGGGTCTAGGGTTCATGGTATCAGGGATGCTTATGATTCATCTGGATGGGTTGCACTGGAGAAGAATCCACTGGTTCTTAAAAATTATGTGAATCCAGAATTCCCACTCTGTAGAATTTCAAATTTCAATGTTGAATACAGAAATGAGTTGCCCTAAATCCAGTTCTCCCATTCTCTTTTTCAACCCCAGCTCAGTCTGTGACTACAGACATTTCAGATTTTGCTTGGGAAACAGTTTCATTGGGATAACAGTGCAGGGCCTTTGGAACAAATCACATAAATCTAAATGAGATTTTAGCTGTGATCCATGCTATAAAATCTCTGTATCCTCTGTGGTACCTGGTAACTGTGCAGATGATTACAGACAACATACCATTGATATGGTACATAAACAAACGGGAGGGGGTGGTACCTGGTTCCCTCTGTGTTGGTTGGCTATGGTAGCTTAGAAGGGGTATATGTATGCCCGTGGACCCTCAGACTTTTCTCAAGCTTTTATACAAAGAGGTTTTTCACATGTAAGACCAGCTAGTAAACAGGTGCAACTTTTATAGGATCTTTACTTTAGTAGAGATGAATAAACCAATTCTGTCTGCCCTTGAATCATCTCTTCAGACTGTTTTGGCTTCATTATTGGTAAATTGTTTTGCTTATTTCTCTGAAAATCTCTGAAATCTGTAAGGAGGTATCCATGTTGCAAGCTTTCATGGTCAGTAAACCTTGTTTGGTTTTCCATAGATATAGGGTTTTTTTTAGCAAACCTCCCATTCTTGTGATTAGTAGTTTATGAGATTTCTTTGAATCTACCCATCTATCTCCCTACATTCTTTCCAGAAATTGACTATGCAACTTGGATATCATCTTGGCAGTACTGAGTCTTTTAGGAAAGGTGAACCAACCAACACCAGAAACCGACTGTAGAAGGAAAAAGGCTAGCTGGCTATACGTGTGTTATACTCTGTTCGAGCTGTGCAGAAGTTACTATACTTTACCAGCTAGACTTTTTACTTTTAGGAAAGGTGAACATATATGCATGTCTTATGATGGGGCAAAGAAATGGCAATCTATGTCAGTTCAGACAATTACCAGATGGTTGTTCCCTGCTATTTTTTCATTTGACTGTACTGTGATGTAACTTCTGCAGTTTTGATAGCAATCTTAGAACAAATTTCTTTGCATGCATTATTTTGACCTGTAATTGCTAAATAATTTATAGCAGGTTATTGTTTGTCATCATAACAGTAATTATTGATTTCAACTTCTGTTGCCATTTTAAGAGGGTGCATCATATGTCAGCCTGGGAGAAGATGGTAGACAGCCCTAACTATCCACCAAGGCTTTTGTATACTGGGTAAAAACTTGTCAACCTCTAGTGCCATTTTTAGGCAATGTCAGTCTTCCAAAGCTTGAAGCAGAATCTGGATAATGCAGAGTTATTGCTACTCTATCCTAGGAGGCTTAACAAAAAAAACATATCTCCCTACATGCACTCCTTGCTTTGGCCAGGTTAAAGACCACTGGCAGGCTCCATCAGTGCAGGGTTGCAATGCACACCAGATCTTTAGCCCTACTACATTAGATGAAGGTAAAAAAGATGATGGTATATTCATATTCTTTAAAAAAATTCACCTCCAGACTAAGGCAAGGTAATGACCTGGAATTCCTCCATCTCCAACTCACCGTTAAAACTCCTTATCATATCATAGCCAACTATAGGACTTCTATGTCTCCCTCAATCCATACTTCCTACCTAACCACTATGAAGACCTCATGCATTAAGAAAACACTGTTCTCCTAAGAGACTTCAACTATCCCTAAATTAACTTTGAGACTTATACATTTTCAAACATGTATGCCAAGACATTTCTGGTCTTCATCAATGTAAACTATCTGGACCAGTTAATCCACACCCCAACCAGGAGTGATAAAGTCCTGAACTTGCTCCTTACTAATTGTAATTCCTGTCTGGTCAAATTGAACCACATATCAACCACATTCACCTTAAGACTGAAGCTGGAAATATCTGCAAATACCTCTATATTCGGAGATTACGCCAAGACTAATCTACTAAAGCTGAGTGATGACTTGGCTAAATTCTAAAGCACCTGTCATCTCAATGATCTCACTGCTTAGGGTCTATATTACATAGTCGAAGTTCCGTAACTCCGAACACCTAATGGTCGAACCATTAAGTTCGAAGTTGTAGAACTTCGACTATGCAAAAAAAACAAAAATACACAATGTACAAAATAATAACTTGTAAGCAGGGGGGCAAGCATCCCTGCACCCCGCACACCCCCCACTACTTAAATACACCAACTCCAAGATCACACCACATTGAAGTTAATGGAACCCCCCCGCTTACAGAGATTTCCATTCAAACACTCGAACTTTTACAAATTCGAACATATGGTCTCGACCATATGTGGTTTGAACTTGTAAAAGTTCGACTATGTGAATGGAACCCGACTGCTTATGCTGAATCCTTTACCTCCAAATTCTATGCGAATGTAAATAGCTGTTTAGATGCATTAGTCTCTTCAGAAGTAAATATAATGCCAAATTTAAAAATAACCTCCTGTGGTGGAGCCCTAATATAAACAGGCTGTGTAATAAAAGAAAAAATCTCATTACACACAGCATCAATTTTACTTTTAAGATGCCAATAATGTACTTGCTAAATTTAACAAGAAACTCCAGACCCTTATAAAAACAACTTAAGCCAGAACTGCGGAAAAATATATACCCAAGCAAAGGATATCCACAAAGCCTTTTCTAACTATGTTAGAATTTTCAGAAACAATGCACAGCACTGCACAGGGCTAACAGAAAGGACATCACTTACTCAGACCCAGCAAGCAGACTAAGCAGACACATTTAGTTCAAACTTCACCCCTTTTCCTCTCCTATATTCCCAGATCTACACCTTCCTCTTCAAATCCCCAAAAGCAAGTTCTTAAAGCACTATACAAAGTCAAGAACACTACTTATACAGGGCTGGATAACATACCAGACTGCCTACTGGTTACCCTAAAACATGAGCAATCAGACACCCTACAGAGGTTATTTGATATCAGCCTCCAAACAGGTATTGTGCCAAATGAGTGGAGAACAGTAACAGATATCCTTTTGCACAAAAGTGGAGCATCAGTGTACCCAGGTAATTGTAGACCCATAAGCATACCCACCTCATCTGTGAGGCTATAGATAGGATCATTACTGGATTAATAAATAAGGATGTAAGTAACCTTCAGACTCATGACCCAAGTCAGTCTGGATTTGTTAAGGGCAGATAATGCCTACTTAATCTAGTAAACATCTTCAAGAAGGCTACTGAAGCAATGGATGAGGGCAAATCAGAGCATACTGCAAACCTAGACTTTACAAGCAGCACCATCTGACACTCAGGTATCATAGATAAACTTTCCCAAATAAATGTAAATCCTCATGTAACTCACAGGATAGCAAACTGGCTCACAAACAGAATGCAGAAACTTAGGGTAGGCAGCTTTACCACCTCCAAATGGCCTGTAACTTGTGGCATATTCAAGGGTCCAGTCATTGGGCCACTCCTCACTGGCTTTTGCTTCTCAGAAGTTAAAGCTAACATTAAAGTTTGTCTATGACTGTAAACTTGGTGCCATTGTAAACTCCTCAGAGGACACCAAAATCTTTGAAGAGGGCTTTTCCCAACCCAATAACTGGTGTAAAAACAATGGACAAAAACTATATGCAAGGAAATGTATAATCATATCCTCTGGCAAATATTTCTTCCCTTGTAACTATCACATTGACCACATACCCCTGAAAGTTGATACCCTAGTCAGGCATCTGGTAAGCTATGTTGACAATGATGTGTCCTTAGATTTCCACATATCCACTGTTGTAAGGAAGACCATTTTCATCACACAGTTTATATCTAAATGCATGTTGTCTAGGTCTAGGAATGTAATAATTCCTCTGTACTCATCTTTCATCAGGCTGGTCACTGAATATAGTGCTCCGTTCAGTGTACACCTGTCCAAACATGGAGTGATGACAACACTTTCTCACTAAATACAAAAAAAATCAAGAGCCTAAATCACAAAATCTATGCAGATCATCTCAAAGCCTTGTCCCTGTCTCTGTATCACACAGGCTACTAACATGCAGTCTTAACCTCGCTTATAGAGCCTGAACAGAACCTATCCTGTCAAACCTCTTTCACATTCACAAGTCCAACGGTAGTGTGAACACCCACTCATTGGATCTCAGTTTCATTTGCAACATAAATAGAAAACATTGGAGAGATAGGTATGTATCACCGACAATATTTCTCACATATCAATAATCTAGTAAGTATCTATGAACCATAGTAAAAGTGAACAGCCTAAACCACACCAACAGAGTCCACCAATAACAGGGGAAGCCACTACTTCAGGTACATGGCCAGGATCAAGGGTTAGATGTTTTAAATGTAACCAGTAGGGCCATGTATTATATAGAGGTCCACAGAAGCAAGATGTGGAACAAAAGGTGGGGGAGCCAGTGAGTGGCAGTAACAGTATGCCACTTGTAAGTTGTCTGGAGACAACAGGGGTACCAAACTATCACCAGAGCTTATATCCTATCTGTGGAAGACAGGCCACTGCTGAGAGAGACATAGCCTCTTACATAACCATTGTGAAGCTTGCATTGGTTAAAGAGAAGCAGTACTTGCTTGGGCAGTCCACTCTAGTCAGAGCTTTAGGAGGGGCCCCATGCCAAATGCCTTTGGAAAGGGTTCACCTTGACTGGGAGGGTGAAAAAGGAAGCAAGCAAGTAGGTCTGTTTGAGGATATCCCTACAGATGTCCTGATAGGGAATGATTTTAATAATGCAGTACCTTGCGTGCATGCACTTACATGCAGTCAGGCTTGAAGACAGGCATGTGGGTCTGGTTGCCTGGAGGAAAACCAGACAGACCCCACACCTGAAGCCAGGGATAGCGAGGTGGCTATTTCAGGGAAGGAGCTACCCTGTAGCAGTGAGCCTAAAGGTGAACCAAACCTGCTGTTAGGTACTGATCTTTCTTTGGACAGAATGACTGCAAGGGCAGAGATGAGTGGTAGTACCCAGACTGACAGTGAGGCACCACTGTCAGTGGACATCAGGCTTCCTGTGGAAAGGGAGCTGGGAAGGGTTAGAAAGATAGAGTTGAGACATGTTCAGCTCTTGGACCGTACACTAAGAAGCTTGAGGGAGGTAGCTAGGGAGGCACTTGTTTCTCAAGGAACAGGGAAGTCTGTATACTAGAACAAAGAGTTACTGTACAAAGAGTGGACCCCTGAGGGAGGACTAGAGGGTGAGGCAATACAACAGTTGGTAATACTTATAGCCTACCATCTGGCACTTCTAGCCATAGCCCTTAACATTCCTTTGCAGATCATATGGGCATACAGCATACCAAGAAACGTATTAGGCAGAACTTTAATTGGACTAAGATTGCAAGGTATGTGACAGGGTGCTTTAGGACCTGTAAAAAGTGCTAAAAAGTAGGCAATGCAGGAGACAAGGTCAAAGCTGTTTTGATGTCTTTACCTATTATTTAGGAGCTGTTTCAGAGGGTAGCTATAGATATTGTCGGGCCTCTGAGTACCCTATGTTCCATAGGGAAGAAGTATATCCTGGTGGTAGTAGATTATGCTATTAGATGCACTGAGGCAGTGTCTCTGTTTTCTATCAAGGCAGACAAGATGGAAAATTAGAGATTTTCAGCAGGGTGGGTTTCTTGAAAGAAATACTGACTGAGAAAGGTGACAATTTTATGTCAGAACTGCTGGCTTGTCTGTGGGAGTGCTGTGGGGTTAAGCACCTAAAGATCACCTCAGACTAATGATCTTGTGGAGAGGCTAAACTCTACACTAAAGACCATGGTTCAGGCATTTGCAGACTAGTTTAAGAGAGAGTGGGACAAATATTTGCCCCATCTGCTGTTTGCATACAGAGAGGTACTCTAGGAATCCACAGGTTTTCACCCTTTGAGTTGTTCTATGGGCATAGGGTGAGGGGGCATTAGATTTGATTCATGATGAGTGGGAGGGTGAGTGAGAATCCCACAAGGAGTCTGTTGTGGCATATGTCCTAAACCTCAGGGCAAGACTTAGGGAGCTCATGGGCTTGGCCCAGGAGAACCTGGCATGAGCCCAACAGCAGAAAACGGTCTAGTATGACAGGAAAGCCAAGCCCAAGAGTATGCTGTGGGACAGCAGATTATTGTGCTCATTCTTGTTAGACACAATAAGCTGCAAGCAGCTTGGAAGAGACCCTTCATAGTGGTAACAATGGTCAGTAATGTTAACTACATGGTAAATCTGCTAGGGAGAAGTCAGGGGCACAAATTGTACCATGTTAACATGATGAAGCCTTACCATGATAGGGAGGTTTTGGTGCTGAGTATTTACAGTGGATGGCAGGAGGAGTCTGAGGGGGATCTAGTGACTGATCTCCTCAGTGAGTCTCAGACTGGACCTCAGTGGTAGGGGAGCAATGTCCCAGTGGCTATCCCCTACCCAGGTTTGAGAATTCCAAACAGTGTTAGAGGAGTTTGGGGGCATGTTCACTAGGAATCCTGATTGCACACACCTGGTGCAGTATCAAGTGGATACAGAAACTCAAAGGCCTATCAAGCAGGCCTGTTGCAGGCTGTCTAAGTGAGTCAGACTCTGAGGGAGGAGATACAGGAAATGTTTGAACTGGGGTAATCCAGGAGTCCAGCAGCCTCTGGGCCTCCCAGTTGTGTTGGTACCAAAGAAAGATGGCAGTACCAGGTTCTGTGTGGATTACAGTAAACTAATTAGTCACACAGAGTCAGATGCTTACCCCATGTCTAGGACAGATGAAGCCTTAGAGCAGCTGGGTGGGGCAAAGTATCTGACCAAGGGCTACTGGCAGGACCCCTTGACTCCCAATGCTAGAGAGAGGCCAGCCTTTGTGACTCCTTTCAGATTATACAAGTTCACAAAGATGTCCTTTGGGATGAAAAATGCCCAAGTGATCTTCCAGAGGCTGGCAGATCATATCCTAGCATGAGCAGTTGAGTACATTGCCAACTACAGCCATTAATGGCATACGCACCTTCAGCATGTCAGGGAGGTTCTAGGCAGACTAGAAAGGGCAATGGTGACCCTTAAGCCCAGTAAGTGTCAGATGGGTACGGCAGAGGTCTCCTACCTGGGACATAGAGTGGGATTGGGTTCTGGTAAGATCAGGCCAGAACCTGCCAAAGTCAAAGCTATTCACCCATGGCTTGCCCCTGTTACCAAAAAGCATATGAGGGCATTCTTGGGGACAGTGGAGTAATATAGAAAGTTTGTTCCCAATTATAGTCCAATAGCTGCTCCCCTCACAGACCTGATGAGGAATAACAGGACAAATAAGGTAGTGTAGACCCCAGCCTGCAAGCAGGCATTCTAAAAGCTTAAAGGGCTTTGGGAGGACTCCCTGTGTTAGCCAGTCGAGATTACATCAAATAATTTGTTGTGCAGGTGGATGCTTTGAACCATGGGGTGGGGTCTGTACTCAGCCAGATTTCCTCAGAGGGAGTAGAGGTCACAGTTCTATATCTCAGCTGTAGACTCCAACCTAGGGAGGAACGTTATGCAGCTGTAGAAAAAGAATGTCTAGCCATAGTATGGGCACTGTAGAAACTTCAACCCTATCTGTATGGACAGAAATTCAGTGTAGTTACAGACCATAATCCCCTTAACATGCCTAAACTGAACCAGCCAGCAAAATACTAGGTTATTAAGTTGAAGCCTAGGGTTGCAGACATATGATATGATAGTGCAGCACTATAGTGGGGTCAGCAATTCAATGCAGATGGGCTGTCAAGACAGGATATGGGTTAATGTGCTCACAGACAGGCTGATGTCCCTAAGCCAGATTTCTCAAAGGTCACTTGAAAAACCAGCTTGAGTCTTCAAAGGGGGAGAGAAATTTAACAATGTGAAGTATTGCCCGCTATGCCAGAAGTAGGGTACTGAAGGTATAACATATACCAGCATATTTATCGGGAGTTTTGTAAAGAATTATATATCATTTGTATATCATACTGATTTGTACAGATGCTTGTATTGAAAATGTATTTGTAAAGCTGCTTATGTTAAAATGTACCAATAGTGAGTTGTGTTGAAAATGTATTTGTAAAGCTGCTTATGTTAAAATGTACCAATAGTGAGTCCTGCAGGACAGAAAAGAAATACACCTGTATGTCAGACTGTATTGGAACTGTGGAAATGTACTGGAAGAGAATAGATTAATCTTAGTCCAGCTAAATTTGAAAAATAGTTTGAAATTAAATTACTTTATTTAGGTCATAAAGATTTTATCTCACAGGTGTTAATGCAGCCAGAGACAAAAAGTCTGTACTAGGAAGCCTTCTGTTTTGTCCTTTGGGGTGAACTAATTGCTACTCTGGAAGGGTGGAAGTTTGAAATTGTTTTATGACTTCCAGAAGCTGCAACAGATCTTAGCAAAGCTCTATTCTATGTGTGTGTATTATTGACAGACATGTGCTAGATTCTGGTTTCAGTTGCTAGGTAAGGGGGAAGCATGGGAACCAAAAGTCAGATGACCAGATATATGTGATGTCATTCTGTAATCCAGCCTAAAAATGATGTTTTAATACTAGATGAGACTGAAGTCTCAGAGCAGTCTGTTTTTGAAACCTGACATAGAAGGATCACTCACCTTCTTTATATTGTCTTGCTTTAGTAAGTAACCAGGGAATAGTAATTCTTGAGCTTAGTCGGCAAAATATAGTGATATTAGTTAAGTACTGTTTTCTGTATATGTGTGAATCTACTCATCTGCATTAGTTTAATATTTCCTGTGATTGAAACTCTGGTGTTTATTGTAAATAGACATTTAGTATTTTCACATTCTTTTATTACTTATTATTAAATATATTTAAACTTTTCATTGTGGCTGGCCCTTTAGAGAATATGTTAACCTTTGAGAGTACTTATATTTATTTGGTGACACCGTGACCACTCCTGAAAGCCTGGCTGTTTGGTCAACATTACCATTTGTAAAAGTATTAATTTCACTTAGGATAATTAGGTACCCTTGTGATAAACCCTCTTCCCCCTGGAGCAGTAACTAAGGAGTCTGAAACCTCACCATTGTCTCCGGTAAGGTAGTGCCACTAAAAGCAGGGATAGAAATACACATTTTCTCCTAACAGAACCCTGGGAACAGGTTTCAAAATCTGGGACTGGACTCTATGCTTCACTCCAGGTCCCCAAATGAGTCTCCACACTAACCACTGGAGAACACTGTGTCCCAGTTGTAGGTATCTGACACACTCCCTCTTAAATGTCTGATATCCAAACATACACACACTCTTGAGAAAGACTGACACAGACATACCTGCTGTGTTTCTTTGACTAAATTACAAGATAATGCCTGCCACCAGTCAAATACCACAATACCCTTCAAAAGGGGTGTTCGGTTATATTGGATAAAATAGATATTGAAACAAATGGTAACATGTTTCCCCAGTATTATCACAATAGGCATAAACACTCTCAAGTTATAAAGATATTAACTAAATAACCAGCCACAATGACAGCTAGTAAAACATTTAATAAAAAAGGATTTAAAGGATGTAACTACTGAATAACTGATTCCAATTAACAACAACATTTTATACACAGGAAATATGAAAATAATACTGTAGAATAGATCTCACATTGATTTTAGAAAACCTCTAACTAACTAGCTGAGTTCCCTGACTCTCTGAAGATTAACTGTCCCTATCTAATCTAAATAACACAGTAAGGCAGTATTGTACTCTTACTTCTCCAAGGCAAAATCAGGAATTATGTCCACACTCCAGGCTGTTGTCTGTCCCCAGTGACTGGAACAACTACACTGGAAACAACTGGACTACTACTGTTGAACAGCTGTGGAAAACAACTGAATGAAAAACTGAACAACTGACTCAGAACCTACTTTTCTAGCAGATGTTTTTAAAAGTATCAGGAAGCTGCTATGCAAATTCTAATCTCTCATATCAGACTTTGAAATGTAAACAAACAGCTGCAGTGATGATTCTATTCTCCCAGCTCTGGCACACAATGACATCACATCTAGGTCAGCTGAGCCTGGCACAACATACATTCAGAATTGTCTTTACAAAGAAAATGTATATTTGGTCAGCCAGAAGAACACTGTTTGATATTCAAACATCTTGTATAAATCAGAATGATAATCAAAAGACATAAACTTAATTACAAAATTATAGCTAGTCATGCTGACATATGTAACACAGGGTAATTTAAAATTATTTACAAAACTTCAGCCAGTCATGCAAGCACAGATAGCAATATCTAATATCCTCACAAATCCTTGTAAGATCCTTAGGGTAGCTGGCTTTGGAGTGTCTGGTGGTAGTAACTACCTTACAGCCTGGGCAGAGGGGTATAGCTAGTAAATCTATGCCAGCCTTTTCCTGGTGTGTGTTTGTGTGAAAATCAAATCTCAAAGAGTGTGTGTGTCATGTACTTGGAGCAGGGACACAGAGCACTTGTTTCTCAGAGAAAGTGGTGGAGGACATGGCTTGGATGCTCAGCTGAGGACTCAACTCTACAGCTGTGCTAGTGGGGAGTCTTACTGGGGGCCTGGAGAGGTAGAGAGAGATTGAAACCCAGCACCTAGACTGAGTGTATTCTCCTATGTACTCTTAAGGGAAATTGCACTTGATGCAGAGAGCTGCATCTGGAAATACTGTGTGTATCTATCTTTGTTCCAAGTGAACAGCCCTCACCAGTGTCAGTGGTGAGGATTCAGGCTCCTTGTTTACTGGCCCACAAGTATGACATCATCACAGTTAGCATGTGACAAACACATACACACACACTACAATTGAAATAACCCAGCACCAGTTTGTAGCCATTCAAAGCAGTTGTGTGTGATTCCATTTACTGCACACCTACTTTCAAGGTCTATGGCAATTGTTCCTATCTTTTAGCCCATCTGAAATTGTTTTCAGGCTGGATTCAGCATAATAAAGTTGTTGCCTAGCATCCGCCATAACATATTTCCTCTGACCTGGTATTCAGGTCATTCACTGAAGTCAGGACAAGAAGCTGCCTTGAGTTAATGATCTGAGAAGTAACAGAAATGATTCTAATAGACAACTTGTGCATTATGCACACTAGTCATTGTAAGTCTTCCTATTTTTTGTACAGCTGATTCTACAAAAAATGTGTTCCTGACCCATTCCATGGAACAAGTAAAAAGTGGCAAATCACACAAAAATCGAAGTATACCCTTTGTCATATGATGTCACCACAATTGTAATGTACACCCCTACATATGGGAAGCACAACTATTAAATCAACAGTAGTGTGTCACTCTTATGTGTAGTTGGAGGAGGGTATATCCCCAGTACCGTACACAGATGCACTTCTTGCTACTTGTACATACCAGACAGATGAATAGGAGGAGAGGCATGCAAAGCATAATGGGCGTCCCTTCCTTGGGTAGCATTCTGTTTGTTAAACAGGTTTCAACATTCTTGGTACAGTATTTGACTGTTAATGGTTTGTTTCTTTTTACCAGAGAGAATAAAAGATGTAACTTTTTTTTTTTTTTTTTTTTTTTTTTTACACAATTCATTTACTTTTTCTTGAACTACTTCAGCTGGTGCACTTTCATTGTTGCATAAAAGAAGTAGTGTGCTCAGAAGAAAGAAACAAGGAATTAGTCTGGGGTGATGTAGAGTTGGTAATTGTTAACCATTAAATACAAAGTTGACAGGTGGTCATTTGATGACCATGAGCAATGAAAAGTTTTAAAATGAATGAAGGTTTTACTGACCCCACTCTTAAAATTATCAGACTAATACTGCTTTATTCTTTGACCTCATATAGTCCTTAAATGTTGTGGTTGTAAGCCCCACTTTTTTATCCCCACAGATTTGCACATAAAGTATCACATAAACAATCAAACATGTAATGGGAGAGATGTACAATTCAGCAACATTTATTTACATTTAATTATTCTCTTTGGGATTATCCACAACACTGAGTTTGTATGTTTGTTCTCAGATTATACCTCCTTATTCTTGGTAGTGGCTCTGCCCTAAATTCACCAAATACAGTAAGGAAAATTAACTCAGAATTATCAACATATCAACAACTTCTAACTTCATTTCCACTTTAACAGAATTCTATTAATATGCCTAATCAGAGCAATAATACTTGGCTGAATGTATATTTTTGAACTTATCAAACTTTTTTTTTCAGAAAAAAATGTTAACAGAAATTGAAACTGGAAAGCTTGCTGATCAAAATAAGACATCCACCTTCTTAGCCAAGTTTAATATAAGAATCCCTATCTTCTGCATCCTCAATAAAAACAATCTGATAAACAGAGAACCTAGATGTTTTATCACAGGATGCCTACACTAAGTCATAAAATGTTCTACATCCCACAGTTAGCATTCAAGGAAATGGTGCTCTGATGTCTCAAGCCAGAACCACTCAGGGATAAGTAGATATTGGTCATATGGAGTTACTGTAAGGCTGAAATGGTGTTTCACAGACGTAGTAATGTGGAAGAGGTAACGTCAAAGAAAAGTGATACGATGTACTCCATGGTAGACTCATAAAACAGATTTTTGCAGGTGATAATGGACTCTCAATACCACAGGGATAACACTACAAATGGCAAGTTGCAGAAGAACTATGTGCAGAGTAGGACTGCTAGGTGCAAGAGAAAGACCATTACATTTGCTTCAGCCACATATAAGAAGCTGGTAAAGAGCATATCATAATCAAACCTCTATTGTGTGAAGATAGAGACAATACAGTTGCTTATACAGACGAGAAGAGGCTTCAACATCCAAGGACATTTCAGTCATTTTCATCTAGTGGTGTTCCAAACAGGTACTGCAGGAGGAAATGAAAAACATGTTCAGCAAAAGTGAACTTCAGCAGCTAAAATGGAAGCAGTAGGAGAAGAGCCATGCAGCAGGAACAAAGACTTTCACTGACTTAAGGGATATATTTGTTAAGAATGTTCCACTGTGCACTGGATCTATTATAGTGTGACACAGTGACACTAATAATGAGAAACACAGCTTCATAGTGCGAAACATTGTCTTGCAGTTCAGTATGGCTTCTTGATGGAACATTCCTTAGAAAGGCCTACATTTTTGTCAGCTGTATATCATACAAAGGCAGCTTGGATGATATATCATAGCCAGCTATGCTTCTTTGGTCTTTATTATCATGCCTTGTGGATCCCAGGTGGCATACAAGGAGGTGTTTAGAATATTATTGGCCTTAGCTTAGGGGAAGCCTGTGGACCTTAATTCCATTTATGGTGTGCAGGATTTCAAAAAGTCTGCATATAATTCACTCTCCTTTGTCATCTCAATTGCACAGATATGTGGATATCTCTTTCACCTCAAATTCCCTACATCACAAGATGGGTTGCCAACTGGCTCACTGACAGAACCCACACTGTAAAAGTTGCAGACTCCAAATCTGACCTCAAACCAGTGACAAGTGGAGTACCACAGGGTTCAGTCCTGGGACCTCTCCTGTTTGGTATCTACTTCTCTGAAGTACAGGCTAACACAGAAGGCCTCTGGCTAATGAAGTTTGCAGATGACTGCAAACTAGGAGCCATAGTCAAGTCCCCAAATGATGTGGACATTCTACAGAAGGGCCTCGGTGAGACAGATACCTGGTGTCAGAGCCATGGCCTCAAGCTCAATGCCAAAAGGTGCAGTGTCATCCCCTTTGGTAAAAACTCTGTACCCATGAACTACCACATAGGCAGCAATCTACTTAACACCGAATGTGTGATAAGAGACCTTGGGACCTAGGTGGACAGTAGTCTCTCCTTTGATAGTCACATCGCCACAGTAGTCAGGAAGTCCTTATACATGACACACCTCATCATAAAAGGGTTCTCAGCCAGGAAAAAAGAGGTCATTGTTCCCCTCTACTCGATACTCATTAGACCCATTATAGAGTACAACGCCCCTTTTGGAATGTACCTCACAAGACATCTGCAGCAGCTGAAAAGGCCACAGATGTACCTCACAAAGAGGATTACTGGCCTCAAACAAATGCCCTACACTGAACGTCTGAAAAAACTCCAGCTTTACTTCATAGCATATCGCCTACTCCAATGTGATCTCTGCCTAACATATAAAGCTATGTCAACCCCAGAGCTGTTGGACATGCTACACCTTAAGAAATCTAAATCCCTCCGAGCTACACACTCTAGGGACCTAAACCTTGTCACCACAATAAACAGGACATGTTAGACAGATAGATTCCTGTCCCAGAGGCTTCCCATACTCTGGAATAGGCTACCCATCTATGTCAAGCAAAGCTCTTCATTAGCACTCTTCAAGAAAAATCTTGATGAGTGGATGGGAAATATGAAATACACCCCGGGGATCACTTCTGTGTCTCTGCTTGACAGTGGCACTGGAAAATAACTTTCTTGGGTAGCGTAAGCCAGGGAACCTTGTTGGCTAGGCTTACATAGGCCCTTGGGCTGATAGCCTAGTACCTACCTATGAACCTATGAACCTGGAGCAGATTATCTTGATAAAGGTACAAATGCCTAGCATTTGCAGTAAGCAATCTATTCAATAACTGAAGTAACTGTTGGACCTGCTCTTTCTCCCCTACTCTGAGATATGGGCTTTACATACAAACTTGTTTGACATATTTTGATGCTCCTACACTGGTCCAGTAATCAAGGAACCTCAATCCTCACCACTGGCAACAGTGACAGGCTACATAATGGGAGGATAACAAGTACACATACAGTAAAGTACAATTTCCCTTAAGAACACACAGTGTTCACAGTCAGTCTGGGGCTGGTTTCTGCCTCTTTCTCCAGATTCCCAATAAGACTCCCCACTGGCAGAGCTATAGGTTCATAGGTTCATAGGTTCATAGGTTCATAGGTTGGTACTAGGCTATCAGCCCTAGCGCCTATACAAGCCTAGCCATAACAATTCCCTGGCTATTTCTTCCCACATTATTTACTTTCCTGGACCCCTGTCTAGCAGGGCGACTGACGTGATCCCTGGGGTGAATTTCCTTTCTCCCATACAATCGTCAAGGTTCCTCTTGAAAAGGTCCAAAGAGGCACTCTGCTTGACATGTATGGGCAATCTATTCCAGAGTCTGGGGAGTCTCTGGGTCAGGAACCTATCCCTCCACCATGTTTTGTTTATTGTGATGACAAGATTTAGATCCCTGGAGCATGTAGCTCTGAGGGATTGGGATTTCTTTAAGTGTAGCATGTCCAACAGCTCTGGGTTTGACATGGCCTTGTATGTTAAGCAGAGATCGCCTCTGAGTAGACGATATGCGACAGAGTATAGCTGGAGTTTTTTTAAGGCGGTCAGCATAGGGCATCTGCTTTAGGCCTGTGATTCTTTTAGTGAGGTATTTCTGAGGCCTTTCTAGTTGTTGCAGATGTCTTGAGAGGTACATACCAAATGGGGCGTTGTATTCTATAATGGGTCTAATGAGGGATGAGTACAGTGGGACAATGACCTCCTTTTTCTGGATGAAAAGCCCTTTGTGATGAGGTGTGCCACATAGAAGGATTTCCTGACTGTTGTGGCGATGTGGTTATCGAAGGTGAGACCACTGTCCACCTGTGTCCCTAAGTCTCTTATCACACTTTCTGTGTTTAGTGTACTGTCACCTATATGGTAATTCATGGATACATGTTTTTCCCAAAGGGATAACAATACATTTCTTGGCATTGAGCTTGAGCCCATGGCTCTGACACCAAGCATCTGTTTCTGTAAGGCCCTTTTGTAGAGTATCCACATCATTTGGGATTCAATAATGGCTCCCAGTTTGCAGTCATCTGCAAACTTTGTTAGCCAGAGTCCCTTAGTGTTGACCTGTACTTCAGAGAAGTAGATGCCAAACAAGAGTGGCCCCAGGACTGAACCCTGAGGTACTCCACTTGTCACTTGTCTGGAGCTGGATTTGGAGTCGGCTACTTTTACAGTGTGGGTTCTATCAGTAAGCCACTTAGCAACCCATTGGATGACATAGGGATTAATGCCCAACTTAGTAAGTTTATCTATGATTCCAGAGTGGAGGATGGTGACAAAGGCCTTGGCAAGGTCTAGATAGGCTGTGTGGACCACCTTACCCTTGTCCATGGCTCTGGAGACTGATTCAAAGAAGTCAATCAGGTTCAGGAGACAAGATCGGCCCTTCACAAACCCAAACTGGGTGGGGTCCAGTGTTTGAAGGTTGCCAATGTCTTTGTTTATAAGTTCCATGATAATATGCTCCATGGCCTTGCAGATAAGGCTTGTCAGACTGATGGGACGGTAGTTTCCGGGACCCAAGGTGGATCCCCCCTTGTGGATTGGGATAACTGTAGCTCTGCACCACTCAGTGGGCACGAAACCTGAGGGTTAAGATCTCAGCTGACGGGTCAAGCCAAGATATTCAGCAACTTCTCTGTCCAACCAGTGCTTCGTGTCCTTGACCAAGTAGTTGACACACACGCACACTTTGAGATTTTATTTATATACAACCACACACACACACACACACACACACACACACACACACACACACACACACACATATGTGGGAAGGCTGGCACAGGTTTACTAGCTATGCCCCTTTCTGCCCAGACTATAAGGTAGTTATCACTGCCACCAACCCCTACTTATCAGCTACTATAAATGCCCTTACAAAGGGTGACCGATCCAACTGTGTAATATTACAATTATCCAAATGGTAAGTGTGACCAAGACTAAGGCTGTTTAGGAGTGGCCTGTACAGTGTCACCAAATACAAATGCATATACTCTAAGAGCTTAAATATGTCTCACAAATATCAGCCACAAAGATAGGTTTAAACATACTTAATAATAAACAAAAACAAGACAATACTCAAACAACACAGTAACTGCAGAGTTCAGAATCACAGGAAATATTTAAAAAAAAACATTGCAGGACAGTCTCAGATAAATACAGAAAACATCTAAATGAATCTTTACTATATTCCTATCTATATCTAAGAGAGATAACTGCACCCTGGTTACTTACTATTAGTAAGCCAAGTGCTGATGACAGGAGGTTCCCAGGCCCAAGGCAAGATACAAAATGCACAGTCTCTCTCTCTCTCTCTCTCTCTGAGAGAATTCTTAAATTAATATCACATATTACTGTTGGGTTAGGCTGGATGACATCACTCTTTGAAACCTGTCTTTACTTCCCAGGCTAACAGATACTTAACAAAATTTAACATTTCTCAGATGTTTGCTCAGAACTGGAAGCTGTAAAGCAATTAAACACTTTTATATCTGAAACCTAGTGATTATTTCTGTTTCAAGACAATAGGAAAACCTCTAATTCTAGACATTGTGTCTGCTTACTGAAACATAACACAATCATAAAACATGGTAAAACAAGTCCTGCTGACTGTAAAGCTGTGCTCAACCATAAACCATGTAGTATGAACAAAAATGTAGAACACAGCACCACAGCAAACCAATAAAAAGTAGATGGCAAAGAGCAGTGTAAAATCCAAACAGACTTTTATTCGAACACAGGTGAGCACTTTCACAATAAAATCACTTCTTCAGACCATACAAAAAATCAGCAGCATCTCAAATATTTAAAATGCAATCAATCAAATATCTACCAATAAAAAAATATTCAAGTACAATAGCCATAAAAATTTAAAGGCACAGCTTTCTTTTAAGACAGAAACCATAAAAGGCTATTGCCATATAAACACACATAGCAGTATACTTATTTAAGAAGCTTTCTTTCTTTTAGCCTTTTGTGGTTTCTGTCTTAAAAGAAAGCTGTGCCTTTAAATGTTTATGGCTATTGTACTTGAATGTTTTTATTGGTAGATATTTGATTGATTGCATTTTAAATATTTGAGATGCTGCTGATTATTTTTGTATGGTCTAAAGAAGTGATTTTATTGTGAAAGTGTTCATCTCTGTGCGAATAAAAGTATATTTGGATTTTATACTGCTCTTTGCCATCTGCTTTTTATTGGTTTGCTGTGGTGCTGTGTTTCACATTTTTGTTTATACTACTTGGTTTGTGGTTGAGCACAGCTTTACAGTCAGCAGGACTTGTTTTACCATATTTCGTTGCTGTCTTGTGTTGTTGACTGACATGGCTGAAAGTATCACTGGAAATGCAGAAGCTGTGACACAGGCTGATTCTATTGGCAACTCTAGTCAAAGGAGGCGACTACAAAGTTTCTTAAATATACAAGGTAATCCTTTGTTAACTGAGAATATGGATGTTTCTGCACACAGTTTAATAACTGAGCATAATGAAAGTGCATGAATGAAAGACTTGTTTAAACACTTGGAAAATCAGCTATATAAGTTAAAGAGACTTCAATGTCAAGAGACTGCATTTTGAAGCTTGCCGTGTGCTGAAAGTTGTTCCTAGAGGGCTGAGGGTGTTGAATATGCCCTCATATGGAACAACTTACCTGGAACTTTAAGCAAAATGGCAAAGAATTAATTTAGACACAAGTTTTTCTTATATTAAGTTGCTCATTGACTTTTTTTGTGCTTGTAGAGCAACAAATTTGTGAATATATCAACAAATTACAAAAAGAACTATATAGCTTTAATATTGATGCACAAGTTGATCTTTGCATGAGTGAGTTAATTTAAACAATTACACCTGTATGAAACTAAGTTATTCGCTCAAAAAAAAAGAAAACTTCATAGAGACATTGATTTCCAACAACAAAATGTGTTTTCTTGGCCGAGAGAGCAGTGTAAAGAGCCAGTACAACGTAGAATTTCTAAGGCTACTAACTCAGAGGAAGTTTCCTCTAGTCAAAATAATGGATGTTCGTCGTCTCCCATTGCTGCAGTCCTGACAAATGGGTACTCCGCTGCCCACCATTGGCCCGAATACCAAAGGGCTAGAACTGGCGTCAGTCACGGGCGCCTGAGACTGACGTAAGTACTTGTCAGTACAAATGCGCATGACCGACGCCATAACTTCAGTCTTTCTTGCCGCATGGTCCTCAGCAGAAGCAGTTTTGCAAGTGCCGTTCGGCGTTCTGGAACTGTCGGTTTTCGAGTTTCAGACCGGATACCAAGTTGGCTAAGTACCCTGTTGGGAACATTTTTTGTCTTTTTCTTGCCTCAGTATTGCCAGATGTCAGAAAAAGTTAATAACTGTATTTCTTCTGGGAAACAGATTCCTCATAGGGATTACCATTCACTCTGCATTCCTTGTTTAGGGCCTGAGCACGACGTTGTTGGGTGTCGCTTTTGTGCTACTTTTAACAAGCGTACTATTAAACGTCGGTTGGACTGTGCTAGGCTGGTGTTTGGTAAACGTTGTAATTATATCATGCCGTCGGATTCTCCGACGACTGGTTCTTCTAAGAAGCGCAAAGATAAGTCTTTGCGGTCCAAACAGGATGAGGCGTCCGCTCCGGACGTCGGTTCTGTGGAACCACTGACTGCTTCAGTGGCTCCTTCTGACAGTTTACCAGTGTGTCTAGGGGAGCTTTTGTTACTGCAGGAAGTGGCTTCTCCTGTGTTAGGCCAGGCTGAGGGTGCTTCTTTGTTGTCGGTGGCTTCCTCCCCTCATAGGGTAGTTAGACCTCCTCTTTCTCAGGGCAAAGGCCATTCTAAATCTAAGTCTATCCCTACTGGTGCTAATCCCCAGGGTCCAGCTCCTAGGAAGCACATGTTAAAGATGGCTGAAGATTTGATTACTTTAATTAGGGGTTCCATGCCACCCCCTGTGAAGCAGCCCAGGATAGACACAGAGTTGGAGGGTCTGGTTCAGTCTTCCAATGAGTCAGATTCCTCTGTGGATGAGCTTCAGGATTTCCCTCCCTATTCTGATTTGGAGGCTGAGGACGCTACTCCTCGTCCCCTCCAGAAGATTTTTCTTTCTCTGAAACTTTGCATTCCATGAGGGAACATTTCCAGTGGGATGGCCAGGATTATTCTGATTCTCGTAAAAGGCTGAGAGAATTTTTGTTTTTACCTCAGCACAGGCCTTTGGCTATTCCCCCTGTACTGGATGTTGTTCAGGAAGTATTTTCTGAGGCTGCCCTTAACCCAGATTCTCTGCCCCCTGCCCCAGTTAAACCAGATAGATACTACAGGGTTCCGGAAGCTCACAAGTACTTGTATAAGAGTCCTAGGGCTGATCCAGAAACTATTTCTCAAGGCCCCAAAGGTGTTAAGGCTTTTGTGGTTAAGAATCCGGTTCCTCTGGACAAGGATGCTAGGGCCCTGGATAGGTGGGGTAAAAAACTGTATACCTCTTCTACTTTGGCTATGAGAGCTTTAAATTGTCAATTTCATATGCTCAGGTATCAGAATTATTTGCTTAGTCAATTGAAATGTAAAGTGGATGCTTTGTCTGAAGGTGTTGACTGTAAGGAGCTTCAGGATTTAGTGCATGCTTCAGACCAGGTTGGTAAGCATTCTTTGCAGTGTGGTTTTGATGCTTTACAAGCTTCTTCCAGGGTGGCTGCTACTAGTTCTGTTGTTCGCAGACATGCCTGGCTTAGAGATCAGTCCTTGTCAGAGCATGTTAAGGCTTGCATTATGGATGCTCCTTTGCAATCTGATGTTCTTTTTGGCCCTCCAGTGGAATCAGTTTTGAAAAAAATGGAGGAAAAAGCTAAGTCTATGCAGACGGTAAAGGACTTCTTACAGGTTCAGCCCCCTAAGTTCAGTAGGAATTGGCCTGCTAGGGGATGGTCTTTTCCCTCTTCGGATTTTCATTCTAGGGGCAGGTCGAGGCGTGGTAGAGGTAGGGCTTCCTCTCAGGGCCCTGTTACTTCTAGGCCTTTGAATTCTTTTACCCCTTCTGCTGGGGTGGGCAGGGGTCAGTCCTTTCGGAAGCAGTCCCAATGACCTGTGTCTTCAGCTGCCGGACTCTGCTTTGCTGGCAGCTCCTCTAGGAGGAAAACTGGGACTTTTCAAAGGGAATTGGCATTTGGTTACCCAAGACAAATGGGTATTGTGCCTCATCAGCAAAGACTGGAAGCGCAGGCACAGATTTTTTCTCTGCTCCGGTTGGGAGCAATACAGGCAGTTCCTTCTGTGGACAGAGGCACGGGGTTTTATTCCCATCTTTTCTTAGTGCTGAAGAAGGGAAATACTTGGAGGCCCATTCTGGATTTATCCATTCTAAACACCTTTCTGGAAATTCCGAAATTCAAGATGTTGACACTGCAGCAGCTGTTGCCTATGCTAGGCAGAGATCACTGGATGGTGACTTTGGATCTCAAGGAGGCCTATCTTCACATTCCTATCAGGCCCAGTTGCAGGAAATTCCTGAGGTTTCGGACTGGGAATTTGCATTATCAGTTCTCTGCATTGCCCTTTGGCTTATCTACTGCCCAGGGTATTCACAAAAGTCCTGGCTCCAGTAATAGCTTTTCTCCGCTAAGGGAATTCAAATTTATCCTTATCTGGACGATTGTTTGATACTGGCTCAGGGCAAGCACGAACTTCTTCGACATCTGCAGTTTGTGATGACAGTTTTCAGATGCCTAGGGTATTCTGTGAGCGAAATAAAGTCCAGTCTAGTACCCTCACAGGAGATGTGTTTTCTGGGTGTGAGACTGAATACAGCTACTCAGATGGCATCTCTTACCCCGGACAAACAAAGAAATCTTCACCTATACTTCCAACAGCTATCCGTAATGTCCAGGCTGACTGCAAGGACAGTCCTTCAAGCCTTGGGGTTCATGGCATCTTGCATTCTAGTACTTCCCAATGCCAAACTGCATATGAGGAAGCTACAGTGGTATCTCAAAAGCGTTTGGACTCAACACAGCCACGATTTGGATACTGTCATTCGGATTCTCCCTTGCATTCAGGAAGAATTTGTGTGGTGGGCTCAGGAATGTCACCTAAACAAGGGACTCTCTGTGACCCATCCGGAGGCAAGTCAGATATTAATGACAGACGCCTCGGAGTCAGCCTGGGGAGCTCATTTCAAAGGAAAATGAATTCAAGACCTTTGTCCCCGGAGTTGCTTCACTTGCATATCAACATGAAGGAGATGCTGGCGGTTCAATTTGCCTTAAAAGCATTCAAGGATCTACTTCGACCGGGACTGGTGTTGATTCGAACAGACAACACAACTGTCATGTGGTACATCAACAAGCAGGGGGGTACTCATTCTTACCCTCTTTGCAGACAAGCAATGCTGTTATGGGAAACTGCTTTGGATCTGCACATCACTCTTCGAGCACAGTTTCTGCCAGGGGCACAAAATTCGTTAGCAGATGTTCTGAGCAGACAGATGGTGGATCCTCACGAATGGAAGTTGGATCCTCAGGTGTTTCGTCAGTTGACCATGGCTTGGGAACTCCAGACATAGATCTGTTCGCTTCTCCTCTGAATTCCCAACTGCCTCTGTTTTGCACAAGGCTGTTTCATCCAAAGCCTGGAAAATAGATGCACTATCCTTCAGTTGGAGCAACCTTCACGTGTATGCCTTTCCTCCTCTGCCTCTTCTTCCACAGGTCCTGTTGAAAGTCAGGAGGGACAAACCTTGCATGATCCTTATAGCCGGATTGGCCTCGTCAACATTGGTACCCTCTGCTGGGGAGCCTAATTCACGGGACACCTTGGCCATTACCGCGGATTCCTCACTTATTGTCTCAAGAAAACAATAATTTTCTCAATGTCAGGGTGCAATCCCTACATCTGACAGCCTGGTGCATTCAGTTTTAGAGGATGGGGGCCTTCAGCTCCCTCAACAAGTTTTGGATGTCCTTTTGGAAGCCAGGCGTCCTAGTACTCGGAAAGTTTATGCTGATAAATGGAAGAGATTTTTTCTTTGGAGTTCAGCTAAAGGCCTTGATGTCACGTTGCCTAATTTGAGTTGTACTTTGCAATATTTGACTATGTTACTGGACAAGGGTTTGTCCTTCTCTTCTATAAAAGTGCATGCTGCAGCTATTTCTGCTCACTATGATGGTGATCCTCCTTTATTTTCACATCCTTTGCTTACACAGTTTCTTAGAGGGGCAAAGAATATAAGACCCCCATGAAGGGCTCCTACTTCTGCCTGGGATCTTAATTTTGTTTTGGAAAAGCTGACTCTGCCTCCTTTTGAACCTGCAGCTACGGCTGAATTGAAGTTGTTGTCCTGGAAGACTGCTTTTTTATTGGCTGTTACTTCTGCTAGAAGGGTGTCTGAATTACA
Organism: Protopterus annectens; assembly: GCF_019279795.1. Classification (NCBI taxonomy): domain Eukaryota; kingdom Metazoa; phylum Chordata; order Ceratodontiformes; family Protopteridae; genus Protopterus; species Protopterus annectens. The sequence goes on from NC_056741.1 coordinate 1,188,159,678, forward strand.
GGCTCTCATGGCAGTGGAACCTTTTCTGATTTTTCACCAGGACAGAGTTTCCTTGCACTAATCCTACTTTTCTGCCTAAGGTAGTTTCTAATGTGGCATTGAACCAATCTATACATTTGCCTACTTTTTATGCTAACCACCAAAATGAAGGGAAAGAGTTTTGCATTCTTTGGATGTGCATAGGCAGTTACGGTATTATTTGTTCAGAACCAATGAGTTCGGAGATCTCAACAGTTATTTGTTTCATTTGCTGTGGCTTCAAGTGGGAAAGCTGTCTCAAACAAACTATTTCCAAGTGGATCGGCCATTGTATTGCTTTTGTTACTCTCATCATGGTAAGGAGGTTCCAGTTGGGATCAGGCCTCATTCTACTAGGGCTACGGCCACCTCTACTGCTTTTTTGAGAGGGGTAGCTACGAAAGACATTCTAGAGGCAGCTACTTGGAGTTCTGTACATACCTTTACAAAGCATTATCATTTGCCTCTTTATTCTAGGTCTAGGGCTGGGTTTGCCACTGCTGTCTTACAGGGCGTGTCTGCAGCTCCTCCTGCTATTTAGTTGGCCAGCCTCCCTTTTTCCGTTGCTCTGGGATTCTACCCATTTGTCAGGACTGCAGCAATGGGAGACGACGAACATATTACAGTTTTGTACCTACCATAAATGTAGATGTTCGAGGATCTCCATTGCTGCAGTCCTATTTTCCCTCCCTCCTTCCCCCTTTTTCTTTTTAGATTGGGGTTTTTTGGGTGGTGTTTTCTTTTTTGCATTCTGACGTCTGAGGCAAGAAAGACTGAGGTTACGGCGTCGGTCATGCGCATTTGTACTGACAAGTACTTACGTCACTCTCAGGCGCCCGTGACCGACGCCAGTTCTAGCCCTTTGGTATTCGGGCCGATGGTGGGCAGTGGAGTACCCATTTGTCAGGACTGCAGCAATGGAGATCCTCGAACATCTACATTTATGGTAGGTACAAAACTGTACTTTCTGTTAATGCTTTAACAGTGGTGCAGGAATGTGCTGTTTCTTCAACTAATGCTAATACCTCTACATACAGCACACCTTTGGTGGTCCCTCCCCCAACTGAGCAGCAACTTACAAGAATTGCTCTTTCTCCATAACAGGTAGTACAGCCCAAAACACTGAATATTTCTGGTGACTGTTTCTTTGGATCTCTCTTTACCCTGCAAATTCCAGTGCAAGGAATACAAAGATGTGAACATCAAAGGAAAGAAATTCAAGAGAAAGAAAGAACTTTCAGGATCGAGAACCACAAACTCGCAAGAAAATGTAGAATATAACAAACAACTGGTATTGAACTTATCGCAGAGTCAGTTAACAGAAGCTGGACTTTCTTTACTTAAAGGTTTGTCTTTTATTCCTTCTCAAAGGGTTGATTTAGCTGACACTATTATAGAGCTCAAATTGTTTGTACGAAAAATAGGTCTTAAAGAGCAGTTTGTTTTTTCTGTGTCACATGAAAGTGTATGTAACTATAAAAAGCCAAGTGCTTTCTGTCCAACATTGTCTTCCACTGTGGAAGTTTTTTCAAATGTATGTGAACAGATTTATCTTTTTGAAACAAATAGTGAGTATAAACAAAATAGGTTTTATAACATAATAATGAGAGACAAGCACTTAAAGTTACAGAGATATAGTGACATTGTAATACGACCACCCGATGGTAATTCATTTTTCTGTGTTGTATTATGTTAATACTATGAATACCATGCTTGGAGATGACAAAACATATACAAGTATAGAACTTTATTCTGTACAAAAGTTAATTGAAAGGTTCACTAAGTCTCTTGTTAACTGCTTTGAAGAAACAGTTATTTCTAAAGAACTGTTCCAGTATCTTATAATAGAACATCCTGTTGTACCTACCTACATTGAATGTTGTTGTTGTCTTTTGGCTTTTCCCGGTTAGGGGTCACCACAGCGGAACTCCGGTCCGCTAATGATTGGCAGATTTTTACGAACGTCGAGGTGACAGCTCGACGTTCAACCTTCCACGAAGGCACACCCATTTACGCATGTCTTTTGAATGCCCATCCAACCGTGGGGAGGACATGCATACTCCACACCTACCTACCTACATTGAATGTGTTAGAAAAATATGTATTAATATGTGTGCATTAGTGCTTTTTTAGAAGCCCAAAAGGGTTAATACATTTATTTTGCTTTATGCTGAACAAATCCATACTAATGGCAAATGCTTTCTGACCTTGTATTTTGTCAGCACAGCTAAAATCTTGTTCATGTCTTAGGAAATTAACTGAGAAGCAGCTGATTTTCTGCTTAGTTAGGAAAATAATGAATAGAACAATACTGCTTTCTATAATGTTATTAAACCTAGACAATTAGCCCTGTCTGTGTTATGAAAACATACACAGCTGCAGAAAGGATAGATAAAGTAGAACAAAGACGGCTTGAAGAATATGAACTATAATCTGTGATTGCTTTGTGCTCGAATGAGTAGAGTACCTTGAAATGTAACACAGCACTGTAAAAATAATTGCAACTAGCTGCTAGTCTCCAAGGCCATGTTATTTTTCAATAGTTTTCTCATGTATCTAGAAATGTTATGTCATGTCAGCAGAAAATCATGAGCAACATCTGCTGTGAAAAACAATATTGCAAACTTGTGATTTACTACGTCAGCTTCAGTAGGCAATGTCTTGTAAGAATAGTATAAGAATGGCTTCACTTCCTGATTTTAGTTAGACAAACTCTGTATTTTTGCATGCATGTTTTTGTCTCCTTGCTGCAAGAATTAAAGGGCCTTAACCTGAACCTTACGTGTATTGGTCTTTGAAGTTTTTTCCTTTGACAGATTGGTCCTTCGGACCGGAAACCTCCACTTCACCCGGATCAGACAGGCCAGGTGGTGTGAAACCATACGGGGAAGAAACCACACCAGTTCTTCTTATTTGAAAAGACATCCGACTGAATTGTCATACAAAAGAGGCCAGCCACTTTCTGATCTGTGACTGAAGGGCAGGTTTACCTCGAACCAGACGATCAGTCACGGAGGCTCAGGTAAGGTGAGATTTACCTTTTTCTGTTTTAGATCAGGGACTTGATTTGCATTGTCTGTCAGGGGATTTGTCTTTTACAAGTCAGGGACAGGAAGATTGCAGTCTTGTCATAGATCAGGGAAACAGAATAGGTAAGGCAGTTATTCTAGATAGACTGTGAAAAAGAGAAATCGTGGTACCATGTAAAATAAGAAGGGTTACATAACATTTCAAAGGTTAGAATAAAATGGGAAATAAGTGCATGAAAAGATCCCAAACTCCGCCATTAACTGAAGATGCGAAATTTATGCAATTACAACGTGCTGATAATGTTAAATACTACTCAAAATGGGTTAATAAGTATGAATTTGATGGTAAATTAGAAAAATCCTTGCTTATTAAACTTATCAAACAGCTGAAAACCAATTCCAGAGGTCGGGTAAAAAAGCAACGTTAATTAGGAATTCCTCAGGCACACAGGTGGATTGAGGAAGCAAATCGTAGGGAACAAAAGAGTAATAATTCGAAAGCAATGTTTTTAGATAAAGAGGATAATAACTTAGTAATAGCATCGGCCCCTCCACCCCCTCCGCTTCCCTTACCAGAATACGAAGTGAGCAGACAAGCTGGTCCACCCTCATGATATCCAGCTATTCCTGCAAAAGCAAAACCATTTGTTAGAGATCCCGTCGAGACCAGGTCTCGAACACGGGCAGGAAACTCAAAAGGGGACATTGAGTTGTATCAAATTAATAGAAATTCACAATCTTTAAGTGAGGAAGAGATGTGCCCACTAATAGAAGTACCAAATCCTCAGGCAGGACAAGAAGGACAGGACCCAACTCTCCTAGTATACAGACCATGGACACCAGAAGATATCCGGAAAGCCACTGAGGGAATTTCCCATCCAAAAGTTAATTTTAGAAAATTTTCAGAAGATCTACAAGGCATGCATGAGGTTAAGTTATAACTTAAATGGAGAGGAAGTAGAAAAAGTAGTCAGACAAATCGTGGGACCAGATTGGCACATGATCAGTGGCAATTGGAATCCCCGTGACACAGAACACAAACCCCTCCCACATAGTAGCGCAGAACTAGACAACAGAGTGAAAGGTCTTACAGACCGAATCTCTGAGAAATGGAAACCTAGGGCAGACTGGACTTGCATTAATCAATGCATCCAACAAGAAAGTGAAACTGTTGACAGATATTATGCTAGATTATTAGAGTGTTTTAATAACCATTGTGGAATGCAGGTACCTGAAGATCAAACACATGATTCCCCGTATGAACAGCAGTTAAAGAATGTATTTTTAAAAGGCAGTATTTTGCCTATAAGCAGCTTTATTACAAAGCACATGGTAGATCATCGTACAAGTAGACTACAGTCACTACTTGAATATGCTAGACATGGCGAAAGGCATTTTAACAGTAAAAAGAAAAAGAAAGCCCAAGTATTCTCTGTAGAAGATGGAGCAGAAGTTTATGTAGTACAGTCCGGGAAAAAGGGCAAGAAAAATGCCCAGGGAAACAAACAATCTGATCAATGATCAGAGGACTTTAATGGGCGAAAGAAAAGGGGGGAGTGTTTTAAATGTGGTAAGAAGGGACACCTGGCAAGGGATTGCAAGAAAAACAAGAAGGCAACCACGGAAGATAAGGAGGGTGAGGACTGACTATATGAAAGCCAGGAATCACTAGAAGACAATAGCTGAGAAAAGATAAATGCAAATGTGATAGAGAGAGTAGAGGATGTGACAGAAGAAATAGAGGAAGTACATGAAGTCACAGATAGTGAAGAAAATGAAATTTTAGACTTAGCTTTATTGAGCTTGGAGCTCTATTTAGCAGACACAAAACCAGAAGTTACACTCCTGGTAGAAGGGAGGGAAGTCACATTTTTGTGTGACTCAGGGACATCACGGACCCTGGTACATCCCTCTAAACTGCCAGAGAACTCAGAGTCACCTGATTACATATTAGTGAAAGCAGCTAATGGACAGCTGTATCGGGAGCCCCTCTCCCATAACATTGCAATAACTGATCCTGTTTCAGGATTAACCCAGAAAAGCAAAATTGTCATTTCTGCAAAATGCCCAGTAAATCTCTTGGGCAGGGACCTTATGCAGCTATTTGGCATAGCAGTAGTTCCAACTATGCAGGGTATGGAAGCACAGCGACAAAGTGATACTTTTGCAGTGCGATCGGAGGGTGAAACATTTTATTGGTACAGCCAGGACTTGGTTACGACTGGTCCACGGGCAGTAACCGAAGAGCTGATGAATGTAGCCATCAGCAAGTTCCCCTCCCTCAACACTGATAAACAACATTTGTTGCACTGTACTCTGTATTATTGTAGCACACCAGGACCTGATAAAGAATATGAGCAAGAGTTGTTTAGAAACCGTGCAAACAGGTTAGTATTACGTAATCTGTACTGGGACATAAAAGGGAACAGTGTAGTTAGCTGTTCATTACCCCAGGAGTTCTTTGCACTTCATAAATCTAATCGATTACCACATGTAAGCTTAACTAAGGACAAAAATGTAAAATTGGCAGACCTAGGAGAAAAAGTCATGAGATGGGAAAAACAGACAGAGTTAGAACTGTCAGAACAGGGAGTACAAAAGCAGAAGTTAAATTGGATAACACAGACACACCCAGCTGTACATTTGCAGTCAAGCGAGGACAGCTGATTAGCACTCTTATCAGAAGAGGAAGAAGATGCCTTACAAGGCATACCAGAAACTCTCTGGTCAACAGGCAAATCAGATGTAGGACTTATTCGTACAGCAGGACCAGTTACTATTACGCCAAAGTCAGCATTTAGACCACAAAAGAGACAGTATCTCTTGAGAAAAGATGCAGAGGTAGGAATCAAACCTATTATAGCAGCTTTACTTAAGGAAGGAGTACTGGTGGAATCACCTGATTCACCATGTAACACACCCTTATTTCCTGTTAGGAAAGCAAATGGAGAATGGCGTATGGTCCAAGATTTACAAGCTGTAAATGTTGTAGTAATACCAAGGGCACCTACGGTGCCAGATCCACACACCCTGTTGGATGATCTAAAACCTCAACAGAAATATTTTTCTGTGGTGGATATCAGCAATGCGTTCTTTTCGATACTGATACACCCTGACAGCCAACATTGGTTTGCATTCACATTTCAGAGGAAAAGGTATACATACATGCGACTACCACAGGGATATTGTGAAAGCCCAACAATACTCTCACAAGAAATGGCAAGCAACTTGGCAGGATTTACCCCACCAAGAGGCAGTCAGATTTTACTTTATGTTGATGACATCCTGCTGGCAGCCCCCACCCAGCAAGATTGTAAGAAAGATACTGTAGCATTGTTACAATTTTTAGCTATTCAGGGACATAAAGTAAATAAAAACAAATTGCAGCTTTGGAAAAAGCAAGTTAGATACCTAGGATATGTAATATCCAAAGAGGGCAGAACATTAGATGAGGACAGAAAAATAGCGATTTTACAAGCACTGAAACCCATTACCAAGAAGGAAATGATGTCCTTCCTGGGTACGACCAACTTTTGTCAGAGCTGGATCCCAAACTATGCTTTGGAATCTGCACCGCTGACCAACTTGATATACAAGAAGCCTATGCCAGCACAGGATTTATTACAATGGACACCAGAAGCAGAATCTGCTTTCTGCAAATTGAAACAGTGATAGCATCCTCACTAGTCTTAGGATTACCAAACTATCATAAACGTTTTTTCCAAACTGTAGATTGTAAGCAAGGTTATATGACATCAGTGCTAATGCAACAGCATGGGGAAAACAACACCCCATTGCTTACTATTCGTCACAACTGGACCCAGTGGTGCGGTCATTGCCCCACTGTGTACAAGCAGTAGTCACAGCTGCAATGGCAGTACAGGCTTCGGCCATAGTAGTGTTGTTCCACCCTCTCACATTGAGAGTGCCTCATGCAGTCGCGATTATTTAACTGCAAGAAAAAGTAGCATATCTTTCTCCTGCTAGGCATCTTTCCTGTATGACTATATTGTTAAGCCAACCTCATATGACAATTGAACGATGTACAACTTTGAATCCGTCTACCTTGCTTCCAACTCCTGCAGATGGCACACTGCACAGCTGCCTGCAGGAGATTGAGCAAAAGACACTACCTAGAAAAGACCTTACAGATGTTCCCTTGGATGATGCCAAGGTGACATACTACATGAACGGCTCATGCAAAAGGGGTCCCACAGGACAGAACCTAGTAGGATATGCAGTAGCTTCTGATACTGAGATTATAGAAGCAAAATCCTTACCACACAATTTATCTGCACAGGCAGCAGAACTGATTGCTTTGACACGGGCATGTACTTTAGCAAAGGGTAAATGTGTAAACATTTTTACTGATAGCCAGTACACTTTCTCTACTGTACATGTTTTTGCACAACAGTGGAAAAATCAAGGAATGATAACATCTATTGGCAAACCTATCAATCATACACAGTTTATTTTATATCTTTTAGAATCTATTCCGTTACCTCAGAAAGTAGCTATTTGTAAATGCATAGCTCATACCAAGCAACAGGATAGAATTTCAAAAGGTAATGCAAGGGCTGATACAGCTGCAAAGCAGGCAGCTTCAGCTTCAGAAGTATTTCTTTTGAATGAGGAATTACAACCTTCTGAGATTTTAGACTTAGAAATGCTGAAAACAATGCAGACACTTACTACACAGGTTGAAAAACAAAGATGGATAAAATGAGGAGCAATTCTCAAGGAAGGGCTGTACATCTCCAAAGAGGGAAAACCGATATTGCCATCTAACTTGTTTAGATATGCAGCTTTGTTGAGCCATGGGCAATGCCATGTCTCAACAGGGGGGGTGGTACAGTTAGTGAACCAGGTGTTCACAACATATGGATTTATAAACTACACTAAAAATTTTTGTTTGTCATGTCACGTTTGTAATAAACATCATGCACAAGGGGCGTTGAAGCCCAAGCAAGGGAGTGTTCCTACACCACCGTATCCATTCCATACTATCTGTATGGATTTCATAGAACTGAACAAATGCAAAAATAAGAAGTATTGTCTTGTCATTGTAGATATGTTTTCCAAATGGGTGGAAGCTTTTCCGACCAAAAATCCAGATGCAGCTACTGTTGCGAAAACCCTTGTTAAAGAAATTATTCCTAGATTTGGCATACCGGAAAAGATCTACAGTGACAATGGCACACATTTTGTAAACCAAACCATACAACAGCTGAGCAGGTATTTTGGGATTTCTTTAAAGAATCATTGTGCGTATCACCCTCAATCTGCAGGATTGGTAGAGAGGCACAATGGGACACTGAAGAACAAGTTAAGGAAACTTATCGAAGAGACAGATAGAAATTGGGTGTACTGTCTGCCCCTGGCACTGTTGAGCATGAGAACTGTTCTGAATGCAAAGAGATTGACTCCTTTTGAGAAGTTATTTGGATGAGCGTATTATATACCTCAGTGGAAACCTCTCATGCCTGCAGACCAGGAAGCCGACTGTACACTTGCTGAGTATATGAGGAAATTGTTGAATTCTAAACATCTTTTGCAGTTTAATTCCATTTCAGATAAAGAACGAACCAGATCATCAGAAGCAGCAGTAGTCCCAGGCACGTGGGTTTGGGTGAAAGTCATCAAAAAGAAAAACTGGACAACGCCAAAGTGGGAAGGGCCATTCCAAGTGCTACTGTCAACACCCACTGCAGTCAAGATCGTGCAGCATGCATCCTGGATTCATCTGACACACTGTAAACTGGTTAAAAACTTTGAGCTAGATAAAAATCTTGTTACTGTTACACAACAAGAATAAAAATGACAAAATCCAGAGCAAACAGGAATGCAGAACAACCACAGAAGTATTGCATGATCATCCTGTTAACTATACTGGTGACATTGATCTTTTTGTTGTGGCCTTTCCTTTTTCCAGCCACACAAGCTGAACTGAATAAACGTGATGCGTTACTTATAGACTGGCCCCCGAACTTTAACACTTACCAAGCGATCAAACATGTGTATGCTGAGACTTTTAATATTTCAAATTGTTGGGTTTGTACAGCTATACCAACAGCATACGGGGGATTATTAATGACTGCAGTCCCCCTAGGGGTCAATGAGACCTGGGAAAACTTGGTTTATGATACTACGACTGTTAAATCACAAGATAAAATAGCATTGCAGCTGCCTGTTACACAAAAGGGAATTGTGTGTTTTTATAAAAATGATACTATCCAGATGGGTTGGAGTAATTATATTATGACTGTACCTTACAAATGTTACACCAAAGCTAATAATGCAGGTTCTATTTGTGATACAGACTATGACTAGTTTCTTAAATCAATGCACAGAACAATTAATGAAGTACAACATAATCCTGTTCTTTTTAAGCAACTGTTTCATGTAGGGCAAGCATATGTTAATAGTAAAGTTACTACTAAGGTGGAAGATTGTTATTTTATATGTGGCAAAAATGCCTATAAATGGTTACCTGAGAATTGGTCCGGCAGTTGTTTTTTGGGTTACCTGGTTCCAGCCATACGACACACTGCAGTTTTGCCTCGAGGTAAAATTCTAAATGCATGAGAATTCACCAAGAAACCTGTCAGGAAACTGGCTAGAAAAACCATCATTCCATGGGTGATAAACTAACACATATGGACTTGAGTGACACTGTCATATCGTGGGCAGGCATATTACCAGCATATGGAGCAGTGAAATCGATTTGGGAGCTGAGAAAAGTGTCTAAACTCCTTGAAGTAATGAGCAATGCAACTTTCTCTGCTCTCGAATTAGTGACTGATGAACTGAATGCCATGAGAACTGTGGTGCTTCAAAACCGCATGGCTCTTGACTTCACCCTAGTAGCGAGAGGTGGTACGTGCTCTTTAATCCAAGAAGAATGCTGTTTGTATATTCCTGACAACCAGCAAGAGACAGACAACCACCTTGAGGTGATTCAGCAAGTGTCGACCATGACCAAACCAGGCCCAAATCCACTGACGGACTTTTTCCAGAAATGGTTTGGGGGTGGGGTTCCATCCTAATGAACATCTTGATTGCTATTTGTGTAGGAATGCTCCTGTTGGGAGTATGTGTTTGTTGTGGCATCCCTTGCATGAAAAGATTGATTAAAGATTTTATAGATTTGTCAGTTTCTGAAACCTTATATCAAGGTACTGAGCTTGATGAACTGTTGAAGACTGAGATGTTTTCATAAGTTAAACTGAATGACTTTCTTAACTGCAAATCCAAAATGGAAGAGGTTAGGAAAAGAAACAGATTGTTTATGCTTTTGAAAGTAGAATAAAAGTATTAATAGGGGGGAATGTTAGAAAAATATGTATTAATATGTGTGCATTAGTGCTTTTTTAGAAGCCCAAAAGGGTTAATACATTTATTCTGCTTTATGCTGAACAAATCCATACTAATAACAAATGCTTTCTGACCTTGTATTTTGTCAGCGCAGCTAAAATCTTGCTTATGTCTTAGGAAATTAACTGAGAAGCAGATGATTTTCTGCTTAGTTAGGAAAAAAAATGAATAGAACAATACTGCTTTCTATAATGTTATTAAACCTAGACAATTAGCCTTGTCTGTGTTATGAGAATATACACAGCTGCAGGAAGGATAGATAAAGTAGAACAAAGACCGCTTGAAGAATATGAACTATAATCTGTGATTGCTTTGTGCTCGAATGAGTAGAGTACCTTGAAATGTAACACAGCACTGTAGAAATAATTGCAACTAGCTGCTGGTCTCCAAGGCCATGTTATTTTTCAAAAGTTTTCTCATGTATCTAGAAATATTATGTCATGTCAGCAGAAAATCATGAGCAACATCTGCTGTGAAAAACAATATTGTAAACTTGTGATTTACTAAGTCAGCTTCAGTAGGCAATGTCTTGTAAGAATAGTATAAGAATGGCTTCACTTCCTGATTTTAGTTAGACAAACTCTGTATTTTTGCATGCATGTTTTTGTCTCCTTGCTGCAAGAATTAAAGGGCCTTAACCTGAACCTTACGTGTATTGGTCTTTGAAGTTTTTTTCCTTTGACAGAATGTTTTGCCAAAAATACACAAATCTTGTAACTCCAGATTTTTAGACCCATAGTAGCTGGAGGTGGAGGCTAGCCAAACCGGTGTCTTTATATGTAGAAAGACATCCATTTTAGACAAGTATGCTATTGTTTTGTGTGATACAGAACATTTCTTAAGTGATTTTTTTTACTTTTTTTTTTTCTTGAGAGTTATGCTGAAACTGGTACAGAGATTATGATAACTTTAGATGTTGCATCTTTGTTTATGGTTATACCTAACCAAATAGGTCTTTCCTATGTAAAAAATTTTCTTAAAGAAGAAGGCTCTCTCACTGATGAAAAAAATAGTTTATTTGCTACCTATAGAGCTGGTACTAAAATATAATGTTTTCTATTTGTGAAACAATATTACTTGCAGACCTCTTGGTGTAGCTATGGGCACATCCTGTCCCAATAGCTATGTCAATATGGTCATGGCATACTGGGAAAATGTAAATGTTGAACAATTTTATATGCAATCAGCATTTTGTTGACTTTTATATATTTTTTGGAAAGGAGACCTTGAAAATTTAAACAATGTTCTAAGTGCTATAAATTCAAGTACACCCTTAAGTTTACTATGAAACAATCTTGCACTTGTATATATTTCCTTGATGTTACCCTGCATATGGGGCATAGATGGAAAGCTGCACACTAGATATAGAAAAACATGTTATACACATAGTTTTCTTGAATGTAATAGTATGCATCCACCACATATTTTTGAAAATGTGGTAAGAGGTCAACTTAAGAGTTTCCAGGCTCCATGACCAGGAAGAAGAATTTGAAACTGTGTTCCACTAGTATGGAATTTATAGAACGTGGTTATAAATCTTTTGAAGCTAGTAAAGCATGTGAAAGGGTCAAGTTAGACAAAGTAGTGGATGCCTGTTATTTACATGTAAAGAAAACATAAGAAAGACTGCCGATAATAATAGTTATAGTAATGTAGCTTATTGTATGACTTTTAGTACTGATAGCATAGATATAAAAAATACTATTACAAAAAATGGCATTTTATCTTCTGACCCTATTCTATGTGCAGCCCCAAATTCTGTTTATAAAAATAAAAAATCATTGAAAAGACAGCTTTGTTTCCCTAATATAAGTAAACTACAGCAATCTAGTATTAGAACAACTAGTTTTGGTACATCTTATCTGTGATAAATGTACTTTTTGTAAATACATTAATGTATCCAATACATTTATACAACCAGATAATGGTAATCATTACTTCTGTGATACTAAAAACTTAGTTTATTTAGCACAGTGTGTGACTTGTTCAAAAGTTTATACAGGAAAAACTAATAGGCGACTTAAGGAACAAATTAGAGACCATTATTGTGTCAAAAAGGGCCATAGTTATAGTGCCTTAGCTAAACATATACTAGAGAGGCGCTAACCATTGGTTTAAGTTTACGGCAGTAGAAGTAATTTATGAAAGTTTTAGGTTGGGTGATACAGAAGGGAAAGAATTAGGATGGATTCTTAAACTATCAGCACATAGAGGTTCAGGTTTCAATGAATCAATACCTCTTAAGCTAGTTTTGAAAGAAATAAAGCTTCTTAAATACTGCTATGTGCGTTTTTATGGCAATTGCCTTTTATGGTTTCTGTAAAGCTGTGCCTTTAAATTTTTACGGCTATTGTACTTGAATGTTTGTTATTGGTAGAGATTTGATTGCATTTTAAGTATGAGATGCTGCTGATTTTTCTTTTGTGTGGTGGTCTGAAGAAGCGATTTTTATCGTGAAAGCACTCACCTGTGCTCAAATAAGTCTATTTGGATTTTACACCGCTCTTTGCCATCTGCTTTTTATTGGTTTGTTGTGGTGCTGTGTTCTACATTTTTTCACAATCATAAAACACTTTACTTTTCAACTTATTTTCTTGAAAGTTTTGCAAGTTAACTCTGTATATTCCAACTTCTGCTATTAATATAATTTATATACATTTCTGTTTTCCAGTAGGGAACACTGTGGTTACATTCTTGAACCTCAGTACATAGCATATAGTTCTACACACACTTCTGCACTAGAAGTTTAATGTACACATAAACATATAGTTCTCTTACATTTGTAAGACATGCATATGAATCATATTTATAGTCACAAATGACTCATGACTATCCACAAAATTCCAAATAGCTGGGCTGTAACTGTCACATTTCTCCCCTCCCTGAAAACTCAAGCTATTTTTTTCAAGTGAACCTTGAGAAACAAAGTGATCTTGAGAAACGTTGAGAGGGTGAACCTATCTGGGAATACCTTACCCCATTCTGTGTCTTGAGAGCCCATCTGCGTTGGCATTGCTAACTCCACTCTGGTGCTGCACTGTCATATCATATGCTTGTGACACTAGGCTTCACCTTAGTAACTTGGCATTTTGCTTGCTGGCTCAGTGTAGCCATGTTAAGGGATTGTGGTCTGTAAATACAGTGAATTTCCTTTCATACAGATAAGGCTGACGTTTCTGCAGTGACCACACTATAGCTAGGCATTCCTTTTCTACAGCTGCATAGCATTCCTCCCCTATGGTTTGAAACCTGCACAACACATTATTTGCTGTAATTTGGACTGCTAACACAAGGGGTCTTCCCAAAGCTCCTTTAAGCTTCTGGAATGGCTGCTCAGATGTTGGGATCACACTACCTTATCTGGCCTGTTTTTTCCTTTTCAGATCTGAGGGAGCAGCTATGGTATTATAACTAGGGATTAATTTTCTGTAGTACCCTGCTGTTCCTAAGACTGCCCTCACCTGCTTTTTGGTAACAGGGGCAGGCCATGACTGAATGGCTTCTGCTTTGGCAGGTTCTAGCCTGATCTTACCACTCCTCAGTCTGTCCCAGGTAGGAGACTGCCATACCCACCTGACATTTGCTGGGATTAATGATCAACCCTGCCCCCTGTAGAATGCCCAGCACCTCCCTGACCTCCTGAAGGTGGCCATTGCCAGGAATGAATGGCTGCAGATGGCAATATCATCTAGATAAGCAAGGGAAAAATCTCCTGCTCCTGCTAGGATACGATCTACCAGCCTCTGGAAAGACACTGGGGCATTTTACATCCCAAATGACATCTTCTTGAACTCATACAAGTGAAAAGGAGACAAAGGCTGACACTATCTAGCACTGGGAGTCAAGGGCATTTGCCAGTAACCCTTAGTAAAATCAATATAAGATACTTAGCCCCACCCAGCTGCTCTAGGTCTTCATCTGCCCTCAGCATGGGGTAAGCATCTGACTTTGTGTGACTATTTAACTTCCTGTAGTCCACACAGAACCTGATTCTGCCATGCTTCTTTGGTACCAGCACAAATGGGGAGGCCTAGGGACTGCTGGAGTCCTGCATTACTAGTTCCAACATGTCCTGTATCTCCTCCCTCAGAGTCTGTTTGACTCTCTCAGGCACACTGTAAGGGGCTGCCTAATAGGCTTTTGGTGTCCTGTATCCACATCGTGCTACACCAGGTGGGTGCACCCTGGTTTTCTAAATAACATGTCCCCAAACTCCTATAACACTGCTCGGATTTCTCCAACCTTGGAAGGGGATCGCTGCTGGGACATTGCTACCCCTTCCACTGAGGTCAGTCAGAGCCTCACTGAAAAGATCAGTCACCAGATCCCCCTCAGACTCCTCCTGCAATCCACTGCAAATACTCAGCACAAGGGCCTCCATATCATGGTATGGTTTCATCATGTTAACATGGTACAATTTGTGCCCCTGCCTCCTTTCTAGTAGTTCTACCATGTAGTTAACATCACTGACCTTTCTTACCACCTTGTAGGGTCCCTCCCAAGCTGCCTGCAGCTGGTCTGACAGGAATGAGAACCATTGCCTGCTGCCCTAGAGCATAGTATCTCTAGCTCAAGCATTCCTGTCATACCAGTCCTTTTTCTGCTATTGGGCTTCTGCCAGATTCTCCTGAGCCAAGCCCATGAGTTCTCTGGCCATGGGTTTCCTGAGGTTTAGGACATATGCCACAACAGAATCCTTGTGGAATTTACACTCACCCTCCCACTCATCTTGAATCACATCTAGAGGTCCCCTAACCCTATGCTCATACAGCAACTCAAAGGGTGAAAAACCTGTGGATTCCTGGGAACCTCTCTGTAAGCAAACAGACGGGGCAAATATTTTTCCAGTCCCTCTTAAACTGGTCTGCAAATGCCCATAGCATCATCTTAAGTATACAGTTATTAGTCTGGGGATGGTAGAGGGTGGTCTTTAGGTGCTTCATCCCACAGTACTTCTACAGACAAGCCAGCAGGTCTGACATGAAACTGGCACCTCTATCATTCAGTATTTCTTTTGGGAAACCTACCCTGCAGAAAATCTATAACAAAGCATCTGCCACCTTTTTTGCCTCAATAGAGGACAGAGCCACTGCCTCAGGAGTCTACTACCTCTAAGATATATGTTTTTCTCTGTGGAGCTTGTGGTACTAAGAGGCCCCACAATATCCATAGCTACCCTCTGAAATGGCTCCTCAATCACAGGCAAAGGCATAAAAGGAGCTTTCACCTTGTCTCCTGCCTTGCCTACCTTTTGGCACTGATGACAGGTCCTGCAGTACCGTCTCTGGAAATCCCAGACCAATAGAAGTTCTGCATAATGCATCTTTTTGTACGTTTTATGCCCATATGCCCTGTAAAGGGAATATCATGGGCTATGGATAGAAGTGCCAGATGGTAGGCTGTGGGCACTATTAACTGCTGTATTCTCTCACCCTCTAGCCCTCCCCCAGGGGTCCACTCTCTATACAGTAACTTTGTCCTAGTATACAGATTCCCCCTTCCCTTGAGAATCAGGTGCCTACTAGTTAATCCCTCAGGCCTTGTAATGTAGGGTCTGAGAGCTGAGCCTGTCTAAACTCTCTCTTTGTAATCTTCCCAGCTCCCCTTCCACAGGAATTCTGGTATCCTCTGACAGTGGTGCCTCACTGTCAGCATGGGTACTACTGCTCACCTCTGCCCTTGCAGTCACTCTGTCCAATGGAACACCAGTAGCCACAAGCAGCTGTGGTTCACCTTCAGTCTCACTGCTGCAGGGTAGCTCCCTCTCTGAAATAACAACGTCGCCACTCCTGGCTGCAAATGTGAGGTCTGTCTGGGTCTCCTGGAGGCTACCAGACCCACATGCTTGTCTCCAATTTATTTATTATTTTATTTATTTTACATTTGTTTACCGGGTTAGTCCGACTGGATACATATCCCTTTTCAGCAGAGACCCGGGGAGAAAAGCTCCACATATAAAAAGAAACAATAACACTACATAAAACAACATAAGCAGCAATAATAGTCTACAGAGTTCAGAGGTGCTTATTAACAAATACACTCTATTCAATACCACAAATACATGATGAGTAAATACCCAGATATACAGGTAGGTAATAAGTAATGAGGTTTGAGCTTAAGATCACCAGGGAGAAGGATATATGATCTTTCACAGGTCAATTCTATGGTTATACGGGGGGGGGGGCAGTCTATGAGGGACAAACCTGTTTGGAGAATAGGTTTAGAGGGATCTAGAGAGATTTAAGGTAAAGAGTCCATTAGATAATTGTGTGTGAGTGGTAGGCAGTTATATGCTTCTCCAATATATATCTCCAAGCTTGACTGTGTGTAACTGCATGCACACACAGTACTGCATTATTAAAGTCATTCCTTATCAGGACACCTGCAGGTATCCTCAAACACACCTACTTGCTGGCTTCCTTTTCCACCCTTCCAGTCAAGGTGAACCCTAGCCAAAAGTATTTGGAATGAAGTCCCCCCTAAAGCTCTGACTGGAGTAGACTGCCCAAGCAAGTAGTGCTCCTCTGTAACCATTGCAGGCTTCACAATGGTTAGGTCAGAGTCTGTCTCTCATTGCCATGGCCTTTTTCCCATTCACTAAGATAGGATATAACCTACTGTGGTAGTTTGGTACTCTTGTTGTCTCGAGGCAACCTACTTTGTCATTCCCACTTACTGGCTGTCCCACCTTTTGTTCCCCACCTTGCCTCTGTGGACATCTATATGCTACATAGCCCCACTGGTTGCATTTAAAACATTTAACCCTTGGTCCTGGACATGTACCTGGACTAGTGGCTTCCGCTGCTACTGGCAGACTCTGTTGGGGCAGTCTGGGATGCCCACCATGGTTTCCCTTAGACCCATGAGCAGCACTGGGTGCTCCTTTCCTGTGTAGTGATGCCTTGCTTGCTAGGTATAGGTTTCCCTTCTTCCTCAACTCATCTGCAGTATTGTATTGTCTATCAGCTAACCAGATTCTCATGTCCTCAGGCAATGTACTAAGGGCTAGTTTCCTTACCAAAAGGTCTGCCAGCCCTTCAATAGTGGTGACCTGACATCTATTCATGCATCTATGACAATATGGAGTAAGTGGGTCAGGAACTATACCCAGAGCCCTTGGTCAATATTATACTGTTGACATACCCGCTCAAACATATGAAAAACTATCAAAATTATCCCCCTCTGTAAATTGTGAAAGAAATTTACTGATGTTTGCTTCTGGGGTTTGATTCCTCCCTTCCCCATTGCCTCTATGACTGAAGAGTCAGCATTTCCTTTTCATGTTGCCTCTGCCTCTCATTCTCCTCAGCTTGCAGACATCAGTTTCTCATTTTCCTCAGCCTGCAGATGTTTCATTCTCTCTGCTGCTTCTATTTCTAAATGCTTGGCCTCCAACTCAAGTCTCTTTAAATGTTTAAGTCCTCTGTGGAAAGGTTGAGTTGTCCATTTTCTGCAAGTTGTACATCTCCATGGATAATCTGATTGTCCTCCTCGTTGCTGTTCTGCAATGCAGCTGTGACTAAAGCTGCAATCATGTCTGATTGTCAGGTTGGTATTCACCAGTCCTTTAGACTGGCACATTTCAGCCAACTGCCTCCTTGTCAGCTTGCCATAACCCTCTGCTGACATGCTTGCCTGTTCTCCCTGACTGTTAGCAAAACAATAAAACATTTGTGATATGAACTCTGAATGTTCACTGCATGGTTGACCACTGTACACAGCTTACAGGAATTCAATATCCACACCATTACAAGCCAATTAATATGATGTGGCTAGCTCACCACTGCTAACCAATTATGTGATGTGGATATCCCACCATTGCCAAACAATTGATATGTGATGCCCATGCACTGGCCCAGTAATCAAGGAGCCTCAATCCCCACCAATACACCAGTGAGGGAAGTACACATTGGGAGTATGACATGCACACACACAGTAAAGTACAATTTCCCTTAAGAGCACACACAGATAAGTCAGTCTGGGGCTGTTTTTTGCTTCTTTCTCCAGATCCCCAATAAAACTCTACACTGGCACAGCTATAGGGTTAAGATCTCAGCTGAGGGGCAAGCCAAGTTGTCCAGCACCCTCTGTCCAACCAGTGCTTTGTGTCCCTGCCCAAGTAGCTAACGCATGCACACACACACTTTGAGATTTGATTTATATACAACCACACACCTGGGGAAGGCTGGCACAGGTTTACTAGCTATGCCCCCTTCTGCCCAGACTATAAGGTAGTTATCACTGCCACCAACACCTACTTATCAGCTACTATAAAGGTCCTTACCAAGGGTGACTAATCCTACTGAGTAATGTTACTATTATCCAAATGGTAAGTGTGACCAAAACTAAGGCCATTTAAGAATGGCCTGTATAGTGTCACATAATACATATGCAAGTACTCTAAGAACTTAAATATGTCTCACAAATATTTGCCACAAAGATAGGTTTTAATATGTTTAATAATAATAAAAGAACAAGACAATACTCAAACAACATAGTAACTGCAGAGTTTGGAATCACAAGAAATATTTTAAAACATTGCAGGACAGTCTCAAATACAGAAAACATCTAAACTAATTTTTACTATATTCCTATCTATGTCTAAGACATTACTGTACCCTGGGTACTTACTATTAGCAAGGCAAGTGCTGATGAGATGTTCCCAGGTCCAAGACAAGATACAAAATGCCCAGTCTCTCTCTCTCTCTCTCTCTCTCTGGCAGAGTTCTTAAATTAATATAACATATTACTGCTGGGTTTGCCTGGATGACATCACTCTTTGTCACCTGCCTTCACTTGCCAGGCTGACAGATAAAATGTAACATTTCTATGTGAAAAATACATCTCTCAGATGTTTGCTCAGAACTGTAAGTCATAAAACAAAAACTTTTACATTGGAAACCTAGTAATTATTTCTGTTTCAAGACAATAGAAAAACCTCTAGCTCTAGACACTGTGTCTGCTTACTGAGAGATAACACAATTGTAAAACACTATACTTTTCAACTTATTTTATTTGTTTTGCAAGCTAACTCTGTATGTTCCAGATTCTACTATTAAAACATACATTTACACAGGTATATGTTTTATATACATTTCTATTCTTTTCCAGTATGGTACACTGTGGTTACATTCTTGAAGCTCAGTATATAACATGCAGTTCAACACACTTCTGCACCAGTAGTTTACTATACACATGACATATAGTTCTCTTACATTTGTAAGACAAGCATATGAATCATATTAGTATTCACAAATGACGTACAACTATCCACAAAATTCCAGATAGCTGGACTGGCTGTGTCACACATTTATTTATTATTTATTTATTTATTTTAATTTTGTTTACCGGGATGGTCCGACTGGACGAGGTCCATTTACAGCGGAGGCCCGGGGAGAAAAGCTCCAGTTACATTAGAACAACACATTACAGAAAATAAACATATAATACAATGCGTAGGAAGTAGTATCTATTGAACTAGAAATTTCTAGAAAGAAGTCAAAAAGAGTAGACATTTGCAATCAAAAAATTTACATATATACATTTAGTTTGCAAAGAGCAACAGTCAGATTTTAACAGGTACATGTTTTCCATGTAAAATATTTTGAGGAAACATATTTATTGGGGCATGAAATGAGAGATGGAATATGGTTGTAAAGGTAACAGATTATGGTCTATGTAATACATGGACAGAGCCAAGAACTTGTAAGATGGGCCTTAAGGGAGTTTTTGAATAGAGTGGTGTTAGCTGCAGAAGTCACAGATGGGGGGAGATTATTCCAAGTTTTGGCTATAGTGTGTGAAAAGAGAGATTTTCCGGCTGTATTATTTGCTGAGGTAATAGTGAGGAATGATTTGTTGGCTGAGCGGAGTGGACGATTTGGAGTGTGGCAGGTCAGTAGATGCCTTAGAGCAGGAATTTTGTCAGGTTGTTTTAGGATGTTGTATGATAGAACAAGTTGGTGATATAGTAGCAACTGTGGCAGTTCGAGCCATTGAAGTTGTCTGAGAGGTATGCAGTGATGGGTTCTAAATGGGGAGTTTTTGGCAAACTTGGCAATTCTGTTATAACAGGACTCAAGTTTGTCTAGGTCAGATTTCCTAATGTAAGTGAGAATTGGGGCTGCATATAATAGTGTAGATACGATATGGGTTTGAGCTAGGGTGACTTTAGCTTGATTAGTTAGAAAGTTCTTTTGCCTGTATAAGGAAACCATTTTTTTGTGCACCTTGTTTATAGTTTGAGAGATATGGATGTTAAAGTGGAGGTTGTTATCTATTTCAATGTCAAGGAGCTTGGTGTGGAGAGAGGGAGAGATGATAGTACCATTATCGGAGGAGATGGAGAAGAAGACTGGAGCTGTTTTTGATTTGTTTGGGGTAAAAAGTAGTAGTTTGGTTTTGTTAGGATTTAGGATAAGTTGAATGTTAGTTATCCATCTTTCTACTGAGGTGAAGGACTCTTGGGTGAGGTGCTGTAGGGAGGTCAGGGATGGAGCTGAGCATATAAGGGTGGAATCATCTGCATACTGGATTAATGAGGCATGTAGGGTGCATTTGTATAGGTTATTGGTAAAAATCGAGAAGAGAAGAGGTCCTAGTATGGAGCCTTGGGGTACACCAATGGTGGTTGGGAGCAGAGATGATAAAGCTCCTTGCCACTGGACAGCTTGTTGTCGTTATGATAGGTAACTTTTAAACCAAGCAATAGTGTTTGGGGTGAAGGCTAGGGAGGTGAGGGTATCTATTAGTATGGAGTGAGAGACCATGTCAAATGCTTTAGAGAGGTCAAGGAATATGGCTGATATGAATCTGTTGTTATTCCTATGTTGGTTAACTAGGTCTGTGAAGGAGAGGAGGGCAGTGGTTGTACTGTGGTGAGGGCGAAAGCCATGTTGTGTGGGTGAGAGGAGATTGTTTAAGTTTAGGAAGTGCATGACTTGAGAGTGTATGCATTTTTCTAGTATCTTTGATAAAGGTGACAGAATAGCAATGGGTCGGTAGTTTGAGAAATCATAGGAGGTGCCTCCCTTATGAAGGGGAATGATATAGGAGACTTTCCACAGATGAGGGATATATGACTCCTGTATAGAGCGGTTGATAAGGATTGAGACTGGGTAGGCTATGGAGTTGGCTGCCATTTTTAGGAAATGTGCTGGTAGCCCATCTGCTGCGAGGGTAGTGGGTTTTAGTTTAAGAGATGTTTCTTTATTGTAGAGGTTGGAATAGGTGAGAAGGTAAGAGGGGCAGAGTTGTTAGGCGCTGTAGACATGGGTGTGTAGCTATTTTTGGCTAGTTGAGTGGATAGTGAGTTAATGGATTCAGTAAAATGTTGGTTGAATTTTGAGGCTATTTCGGTAGTTGTATCTGTGGAGGTTGCGGTGGGAGAGGATGTGGTATTTTTTCCTGGTTTTAGTAGGGTGTTAATTGCATGCCATAACTTTTGTGGATTGTTGGAGTATTTGTTTTGGATATTTAGGTAGTAGTTTTATCTAGCTTAGTTTGCTGTTTAGCCTGGTTTCTAGGATGTTGATAGTTTTGTTTAGAAAGACTAGTATTGTCTTTCTTCCAGGTTTTCCATGCCTTGTCTCTAGATTTTAATAGGGCTCTAGTGGTATTAGTAAGCTAAGGAGCTGAGTGGACTTTAGCTCTAATAGTTCTTATGGGTGCTATTTGGTCAAGGACCTTAATGAAAGTATTATTAAAGTAGTCCACTGCTAGGTCCAAGTTCAGGATATGTAGAGGTTCCCAGTTGCAGTTATTTAATGCAGTGTTGTGATCTAAAGGGTTAACCTTGCAATCATTTCTGACTTGTCTAAAGACAGTAGGTTTGGGTATGTTAACACGTCTGCATAGGAGGAATGTTGGGAGATGGTCACTAAGGCTGTCTGATAGACAACCTGTGTGATAGTTTTGTTCTGGGTAGTTCACTAATGTCCAGTCTAATATGGATTTTTTTGGGACTTCTTATCTACTCCAGTAGGTTCTAGAATAAGTTGAGAGAATCCATACAGGTTGATGTGGCGAGTGGGGTTTTTAGAGTTGCAGGCTAGCCAATCAGTGTTTAGGTCTCCTAGCAGAATAGTCTCTTGTGGTAGGTTGTCTTTTGTCCATTGCAGAATTTCTTCAATTGTAATAATGTTATTGTCTGGAGGGATATATGCAAAGAGAATATTGATACTATTTTTATTGTTAAGTTGTAGCATAATTCCTATGATTTCAGCATTGTCGAATTTTGGTAGAGGGGTCGGTAGGGGTTGTATAGTAAGTGTATTTTTATAGATAATTGCAACACCCCCCTCCCTTCTTTCCTATTCTATCTAGTCTAATGATGTTATATCCTGGAGGGAGAATTTCTTCATTCCTTGTGCTGGGATTTAACCAGGTCTCTGTTATGGTTAGTATATCGGGGGAGTAGTGGGTTATGAATGTGTGTACATGAGTAATTTTATTAGATATACTGCGAGTGTTAAGGTTTATGATGAGTAGGTCTGTTGTGTGTTTGTTTGGGGGTATGATGTTGTTTGGTCCTGGATTTGGGTGAATGTCACCAGAGGTAAGGAGGTATTTCTTTATCAGTATATGACGTCTGATTGCTTGTAGCATATCTATGTAAAGCTTGTTTGGTATCTTTCTAGTGAGAGATGTTAAACAGTACTTGTTGAGTATGAGTACTATTTTTCTGCTTTCAAGTAGGGGATATAGGGAAGCTTTTGTGGCCTTTTGTTGGTGTGAAGGGTTGTGTTGTATGGTAGGTGGTTTGGGGTAATGAAATGTATGTGTGTAGGGACATTGTGTAGGTTAGGGCTGTGAGGATTAGTAGGAGGCATATAAGAAAGGAGAGCATGGTATGTGTCATTGTGTTTGGTTGATAATGTTAGTTGGATGAGAGGAAGATAGATGTGTTTGGGAGGAAAGAAGATAATTGGATTTCGGAAGTGGTCAGGTGATATGGGAAGTAGGAGGAGTGAAGATGATTGGCTGTGTGGAGTGGTCAGGTGATATGGGGTTAGAATAAATGTAGATGCACTGGGGGTGGGTGAGAATTGGGGGTAGGGTAGGGAAGCAGAGTGAGCCCGCAGGGTGAATGGAGCGGGTAGAGACAAGTGAAGGAGCAGTTCAAGAAAAAACAATCAGCAAAACGCTGACTACTGAAGGTAAGTTAGGTGAGGGTAAGTACAGAGATAAGTACTACAATGGTAGTGAAGTGTGGGAGGATAGGTAGGTGTTGACGTTTAAAACTCCAGGGTGAAGTATTATAGTGTTGAGATCAAATAAAGTCTTCAGATATGTAATTCAGAGATAGTATAAGACAGTAGGATAAGCATGAGATAGCAAGGAGAGGGGAAGGGTGCTACTTAGTGGAGAGAAAGTCTATCTAAGGCAATTCTATATGGGAGCTAGCTGGTCTAAGACTAAGGAAGGATATACTAAAGGTTAAAGAAGGGGGGTTACAATGATGGACGTAAAAAAGTTAGGTGGCTTTCAGGATAGATAGTGGGTAAAGGCTGCTGGCTGTCTAGGTTGGGGGCATGCTCTATAACCTCAGAAGCAGTAATTACAATTATGAGCTTTACTAACAGGTTTCAGGACACCACATACTTTCTTGCTTCCTTTGGTGTGAGGAGACAGAGAATAGAAGGCAGTATGATGAGACTGCTGGTATTTGGAAGGGGTCCTTTCTCACCAGGTGGGTAGATTCTGGTTAGTAGTGCAGGATCAGCAAGTTGGAGAGCAGGGTACTTTAGGGAGAGATAGACAAAGTGGGGAGAGACAGAAATAAAAAGCAGTTAGACATACATAATATACATCTAGCAATATTTCTTAAGAGTTTAAATAAAAACAGTGCAAACATTTATTCATTCTCTCAGCAATGTAGAAGCTAGAAAATATATAAACAGCTAACTACTGCTATTGTATTAAAAATGTAGGTACCTATTATTGAAGCAAGGCCCTACCTGAAGACTCAGGAGGACTGTGAGTCACTAGTCAACAGTAAGCAGAGTACATGGTATATAATGCATTAGTACTGCTGGAATTGTCAGTTATCAGAACAAGTATCATAGCGACTCTACTAGTAACAAGAACAGATATATGATGTATGATGTAGGGCAGGTGGCAGTCACACCAAGATACAACAGTAGTATCTGCTTCGTACAGTATTTTACATTAGCACAGGGATAATCGCTACCTTATTAGTACAAATAGGAACTAAACCTTACACTAAACACCAATACTAACACACCGAATAAGCATTTAACTTCACAGATTCATACAATATTTTATAATAGTACTGAATAGTCGCTACCTCATTAGTACAAATAGGTACTATATTATGAAGAAAAAAACACCAATGCTACCACACTGAAAGAGCATTCAGCTTCACAGCTTAATACATTCAGCTGGGTCAGCTACTTGCTTTTGTGCCCATTTCTAGTTCACTTAATAAAGGAGTACGCTTGCCTTCTAGAGGACTGTAGTGAATAGCTCAGTTAATATCAGCAATATAGAAATTTATGGCAGTTCACTTTTAGCTGGCCACGCGCACTGGCAAAAATGCCGCTGATATAGAGTTTCTTCAAGATGCTATCGAATACAAAGGGTCTTAAAATAACAACCTTCCAAAACAGAGGATAATCAGATATAATTAGCTAGGTGCTGCATGACTTATAAAGCACTACATGTACAGAACCACTAGGTTTGTTTTCAGTTTAAATGCAAATAAGCTGTTGTACTCTAGGATTTAGCCATTGAGTACTTAGACAATGGTGGATTAACAGAGCTGCTAGGCTTGCTTTCTGTTTCACTGATAAAGGAACTGTTAGACACCAGCGTTTGGCCATTGTGTACTTGCTAGATGAAATTAGGAGGCCTCCGCAGTTCCACATGGGAAGCGCAATTAAAAGTAGGTGTTACACAATAACGATGAACCCGTAAATACAAAACTAGCGATACAGACCAACCTAATAACCGTTTAAGCACAGTACATTGTTTTGCAGCTAAACATCAGGTTAAATGAAGAAAATGCTACAGGTTACTGCTTACCGAGGTCAGAGATGCTGGGACCGCAAAACGGACAGCAGCCAGGGGAAAACCCAGATAATAAAGATGGCGTCCAGAGGGACCATGGGTATTTAAGGGATATGAGGGGATATAAGGCAGGGAGGGTGGAGAGAAGGTGAAGGCAGGTACAGCAGGGAGGGGCTAAGCAAAAAGTGAAAGAAAGGCTGGTGGATGGGAATGAAGATAGAGGAGTTAGAAATTATAAAAAAGTTACAAGGAAAGGCAAGTAGAAAAGAAGAAGTAGAAACAGATTGAAGCTTAGAGACAGGGAGCTGTAGGGCAGGGATAAGGATGAAAGTTTAAGGGGAGTGGAGGTGGTTATTAGCAAAGGTATACTAGAGTCAGAGACAAGTGAAGGAGCAGTTCAAGAAAAAACAATCAGCAAAACGCTGACTACTGAAGGTAAGTTAGGTGAGGGTAAGTACAGAGATAAGTACTACAATGGTAGTGAAGTGTGGGAGGATAGGTAGGTGTTGACGTTTAAAACTCCAGGGTGAAGTATGATAGTGTTGAGATCAAATAAAGTCTTTAGATATGTAATTCAGAGATAGTATAAGACAGTAGGATAAGCATGAGATAGCAAGGAGAGGTGAAGGGTGCTACTTAGTGGAGAGAAAGTCTATGTAAGGCAATTCTATATGGGAGCTAGCTGGTCTAGGACTAAGGAAGGATATACTAAAGGTTAAAGAAGGGGGGTTGCAATGATGGACGTAAAAAAGTTAGGTGGTTTTCAGGATAGATAGTGGGTAAAGGCTGCTGGCTGTCTAGGTTGGGGGCATGCTCTATAACCTCAGAAGCAGTAATTACAATTATGAGCTTTACTAACAGGTTTCAGGACACCATATACTTTCTTGCTTCCTTTGGTGTGAGGAGACAGAGAATAGAAGGCATTATGATGAGACTGCTGGTATTTGGAAGGGGTCCTTTCTCACCAGGTGGGTAGATTCTGGAGAGTAGTGCAGGATCAGCAAGTTGGAGAGCAGGGTATTTCTTGCTTCCTTTGGTGTGAGGAGACAGAGAATAGAAGGCAGTATGATGAGACTACTGGTATTTAGAAGGGGTCCTTTCTCACCAGGTGGGTAGATTCTGGAGAGTAGTGCAGGATCAGCAAGTTAGAGAGCACACATATATCAAAATGTGGAAAAGAATCTGTTCAAATGGTTTGATAGATGCAGCAGTAGCAGCCCCATCTGCACTGCTCTTTGTAGTAAAAAAAGCACAGGTTGCTGCACATCTTGCACTGCAGTTTTGAGCTGTCTGTCAGCTGGTCATATCAGCCCTGATCATTACTCATAACAGTGCAGAGGGGTAGCATCACTGGTTAAATTCCATGTCTCCATTCCAACAAGTGGACTACTTGGACTGTTGGATGTGTTGCCTGCTTGAAGGAGGTAATTTACTGTGGTTTGCTGTCATCACCAATATGTATGCATTGATACCACCTTGAGGAATAGCTTAAGTGGATTATTTCAGTCTGAGATTCCTATGATATGCAGAACTACATTTATGACATCATCACTTGTGTCCATTCCTTCTGCCGATCATACTGGATCGTGTATGTGTGATAATTATATTAGTTGCTCTGCTTCTGGGCTTATAGACATTGAATGCGTACTTTGTATTGCTTTGTTTCTGGGGTTTGAGTTCACTTGTGAAATTTGCTCTTTGTTTGTACAATAAAAAACTTGAAGTGATTTTCAGACAGTTGAGTTTTCTGTTGCAGGAATGGTCTTCATGGATTTTTTTTTGGCTGCTTATCTATCTGTAGGCTATAGTGTGTGGTACATGCTGCCATGCTGTGCTTGGTTCGCTCTCTGTATATTTTACTTGTGCTTGGGTGGCCCTGTTTATTGTTGATACTTACATTTTGCTTGAACTTTGATCCCATTTGCATTCTGACCACTACTGTGTGCAAATTGCATTGCTCTGTTGTATTTAACCTACCTGCAGCTCTGCTTTCCTTTCTTACCTCTGTCAGTGTTACTTGCATACTTTGAAAGGAAAACAAAAAAAGTGGCAGGAACGGGAACAAGAAACGGCACTTTATTATAAAATAAGCGCTTTTTGTTTGACAAATATCCAACTTCTTCAGACAAACATACGGTATGTTTGTCTGAAGAAGTTTGATATTTGTCAAACGAAAGCGCTTATTTTATAATAAAGTGCCGTTTCTTGTTCCCATTCCTGCCATTTTTTTTTTTCCTTTCTAAGTTTATATTTTTAATTTTGTATTCCTTAGTAATGTCATACTGACTAAACTGCATATCTATAAAGCAAAGCCAACCTTTGCATGGGATGTTGTGAAACTCATCGAAACATAAGTAAATGAATTTACATTCTTTTCTCATTTCTTGTCATTTATAGGTAAAGAAGTCTTCTTGTGGACAGTTTGTAATTATGGAATTACAGTTAATGAACCAGAATATGAACCATCTACTACCTTCTGCCAACTGTAATTCAACCAACAGAAGATCCTTTTCTGGGAAAAATCTAATTTTAAAGACTTTCCCTGGGATTCATGAAGCTTGCGCCATGCGCCGGAGTAGCGTTGGCGATCTAGCGCCAAATATGGCTGCCGAGCGATTCAGGTAAGAGCTGTTTCCACGTGCACTACCAGCATACAGCAGAGCTGCGCAGCTCCTGGCGCATGTATGCTAATTACCCCATGAGCAGCAGTGTAGCATGCAAATGAAGGTATATAGCGATTTCATGAAGTGGTGCAGGCGTAGAGTAAGCATGTAGAAATGTAAACCAAAAAAAAAAACGGTTTACATTTTGTCAAACATAAAATCGGAGCCATGAGAGTTGACCAAACTTACATATTATAATGTTAATATATGCCAATGGCAATATATAGGCAATGGCATAAAACAACATGCACAACATATAAAAAATAACATTTAATGTCATGGCCACACCAACACAAAGTAAAACCGCAGTGCATCAGTGCACAAATGGGATCACAAGGAAAATATATTTAGATGTCATAAAACTGCAATGTAACGCAATTCACAATATCCCCATAATAGTCAATGGCACCCATGCTCCACCACAACCATGGTGCAAGGGTTGCTAAGGGTCTGTGACAGTGTTCCATGCGGTAACTAGGAATTAGCAGTCAATGCCATGCAAATGAGTTAAGCAATACTGAATCACAAACACCCCACCGGCGTAAGGATGTACCACACCGAGGAGTGGCCTGGAGGTAAACATGACATCAAGAGAGGGGCGTGCCACCATAGCTGTAAGCACATTGGATCATTGCTAATCCATGTTGCATGTTGCTAAGCAAAGCTGCAAGATAGGGGTGTGGAAGTAGCCATAGCTTTGCTTAGCTGAGAGCACACAAGGTAACCGAAAGTTCATGTGAACATGGATGAAAACGCGCACGAAACCCAGTAAACGGCTGTGTGCAGCATGCACCACAGCTGAAACAGGAAGGATATGGGAAGACAATAAGGAAATGCTGCAGCATGATAAATGGAGTACAAATGAGTAATTAACACCTAGAAACTCACAGTGGGCCATAAACAACAGCTAACAAGGCTGCTAGCAGCTACCTGCAGAACAGGAAAGGGGAGGTGCCATACAGCAAAGAAAAGAGAACTGTCACAGCAGAACAAAGCAAACTTGCAGTAGATCAGCTACATAACACATTTCCCAACACAATCCTGGGTTGTGAAAGCACAAAACAAGAAAGGTGGCAGCTAGATGCATGCCTGACAATGGGAGGGGAATCAGCTTGAAAATAGAAGTAAAGAGCAGTAGATGAATCATGGCAGACAAGCGTAAGTCAACACCAAAGTCCCCACAATAGCAGTACCTGCTGTAAAACCAATAATTAAGATACCCTGCAGCTGGAATAGCACAAACACACCCAATTACACCAGCATCATCCATTGCACAATACTATAAGGTGTGAAAGACCAACACACACACACTTGTGTATTCCCAGACACTTTGCACCATTGGTGTATACAGACAGGGAACTTTTAATATGTACATGTTAGGGGCTACCATAGCTTTGATTCACCAGCATGTGTTGGAGACTGATGGTGGTGTGGAGGATGATGCTGACAACCATCTCAGGCAGTGGAGAAGGAGAAGAGTATTCAGACCTAGGGTAACCTACCAGGGGCTACATGATCTGGAGATAGTAGAGCGTTACAGGGTGGACAGGGACATCGTACAGCAACTTATAGAGCTGTGCCGGCCATGCCTCAGAGCCAGAAGTAACAGGGGGGAACCCATCCCAGTGGACACGAAGGTATGTATAAGCTTGAAAATAGTAGCCACAGGTACCTTCCAAAGGCCAACTGGGGATATCATGGGGATCTCACAGGCATCAGCATCCAGGGTACTTCACCAGTTCCTGGATGCCATGTTACCACATGTCAATGAGCACATATATGTCCCCCGAACGCACAAGGAGTTGGCCAGCAATATGCGTCTCTTCCACCATGTGGCAGACTACCTGGAGGTACTGGGTGCAATAGACTACACGCACATACACATCAAATCACCACCCAGTGAGCAGGGTAGGTGCTACATAAACAGCAAGGGATTCCCCTCCATCAACTGTCAGGTCATGTGCAATGCCCAGGGCATTATCATGGATGTGTGTGCTGGCAGCCCTGGAAGCCATCACGACTCCCACATCTGGCGTGCCTCACAGCTGTATCAGGTATTTGCCAGAGGGGACATCCCATATGGCCACCTGGTGGGGGATGCTGGCTATGCACTGGACTCGTGGATGATGACTCCCATCAGAAATGCACACACAGCCATGCAGGAACGCTATAATGAGGCACATGCAGAAACCAGATTCATAGAGCACGTGTTTGGGATGCTGAAATCACGGTTCTGTTGCTTGGACATATCTGGTGGAGCCTTGCAGTACTCTCCAGGAATGTGTGCCCACATCTTCATAGTATGTGCCATGCTACACAATATGATCCTGCAGAAACAGCTGCAGCAGGGACATAATGGTGAAGGCCCTCATAGCCCACCAACATTGCCAAGGGACCAACAGGCACAAGGGGGCTCAGACCATGAACACCCGGTGCCAGCCCCAGTAGGCAGACGGAGGTGCACCCAGTATGCCTATGCCTTGGCAAAGAGGGAATGTATAGCACACACACTGACAGTGTAGGCACCTATGGACTGATACCCTTCTCCACCTGCACACACAGCAAACATGGATGGCACACACACACGACCACCTGTAAATTGTCATGTATAGGTGGTCTACTGTGTGCATCCTACATAGGTAGCCCTCAACTATTTTACACACAACCACAATTGGCACAAGGTAAGTCAATATCTGAACAATAAATTAAGCTATCAGCATGTGTACATACTGTATGTACAGGTTCATAGATACATAGGTAGGTACATGCCCAACTGCCGAGGCCACTCATAAGCATAGGCAAAATGTGTCTGCTGTCACCACCCCATCTATTAACTAACTGTCCCTCTGTGGAGCAGAACCAGTTGTGGGATCCCTGGGGTGTAGCCACTACTCACCACCCACTCTGCAAGGATTCCCCGGACTGTTAGTGAGGGTTTTGTATACTGTAATCAGGGATGTAGTTCCAAATAATGGGGAGTATCCCTGACAGGAATCTTCACAGATGTGCACATGTTACATAGTAAACCTTAAACACAGCTTGCATATATAGGTAGTTCTCCACAGAATAATAAACATGTGGAACACACAACCGCTGAAATGTGCGTTAATCACCCTTGCGCTACCAGTGCCTGCTCTGAGAGGTAAGATATCACTGCTAGGATTAGAACGCACAACCATGTACACATTCATCACAATAACATACCACTAAGCTACCTGAGATGTACCAATGGCAGTCGTGTATACTGACAGGATAAAACACAAATGGTAGGAATGTGTTGAAATAGGACAAACCAGCATGTACCCAATAAAAGGTGTATGTTTTATATATATATATATATATATATATATATATATATATATATATATATATATATAAACATCATATATATATATATATATATATATATATATATATATAAAGAGAGAGAGAGAGAGATGTCGATATATGGGGATATACATATATATGTAGATATATATGTAGATATAGAGATAGGTTAACAACGTCTACATAACCATGGAGGTACATATAAATGGGATACTTACCACATACTGATTGCTTTACATACCGACGTGTGTAATCCCGAGGCTTAAGGTCCAAAAGAACACAGTACCGAAACACCAGATGCACGAGGTGTAAACTCACGATGTTAATGGACAGTTAGTCAGTGCTTCTGGTGTTGCGGTTCAGGTCGGTTGCTGTGTGTAAGTGTGTTTCTTGGGGCTGTAGTGTGTGTAAGTGTGTGTTCTGTGTGTGGTGTGTGTTCTTGGGGGACTGTAATGTGTGGGTGTGGGTTAGCTTTGTGGGTCTGTTTGCGCAACCTAGGAGGTAGAATATTAAAGTAGGGGGTGGTGTGGGGGGTGCAGACACCTACATGGGGGTGTAGGGGGGCTTGGCCACCTGCTCATAAGTAGTGTAGGATGGTTTGTTTGGATGTGTTGGGTAGCAGTGTGTCTGTGTGTGCATGTGTGTGTTCCATGTACGTGTTACTTTTGCGAGTTACTGTCGATGTCGGTAATGTGGGGTATGGGAGCCTGGTCCCGGTACTGTGTGCATCGGAACTCTGTGGTTTCAGGATTCTGTAGGTCTTCCGTATACAGCGGTTGAAGTGTTCATATCTGTATAACATGGACCATAGCAATCACACATTCTGCCAATACCAACCTTTATGAACAAAGGATATGGAGAGTATATGCCTATACACTATTACAAATATGTGCTATGGACATGAACCAATGATAGTGTTACCACCTGTCCCACTTTGCGAGGGA
This sequence comes from Protopterus annectens, assembly GCF_019279795.1. Taxonomy (NCBI): domain Eukaryota; kingdom Metazoa; phylum Chordata; order Ceratodontiformes; family Protopteridae; genus Protopterus; species Protopterus annectens. The sequence continues at coordinate 1,188,192,063 of NC_056741.1, forward strand.
CACTCCCTCATTGGGCGGTTGTGTCCTGACCAAATATATTAAATGTGGCAAATGTCCTGGGATTATAGGACATAATTATGTCCCATATTTACTGTAATAGTTGCATACAATAGTTATTTCTGTATCTAAAATACCTACATGGTACAGGAAACAGGATAAGCAACTAAACTGCTACAAGAATAAGCTTATGTTTAGGCAAGAAAGGAAAGTTCTATCCCTTGTACTGACCGTGGGTTTGTGTCGGCCTGTAAAATCAGGTGTGTGTCCTGAAAAGGTCCCACTATGGCCATATGAAAAGGTGGCAACCTTAGCCAAAGAGGGTCAATCACCAACACAACTACGATGACTGCAAATACCTATGACAGAAATACACAGCCATCATGTAGCAACACGTTATTACATTCAGATGTATTACCGAAGAGATTTAAGGACTAACATCACCTGCATGCTATACAGGAACCACATAACAGTGCCTTAATGAATCAGCCTGCAATTACCATTGTATTAGTCCACAAAAGGATAGGTGTTCAAATAGGGAAGGAACCCTCACACACATAGCGATTATGTATAAAAGCAGTTCCTGCACACCTGCATCTGCTATGCACACCCACCATCACCCCGACACCCAAACATATTACAATACAAAAAACTGCTGACAGAGTGCAACTGGCCAGAAAGAACACTCAATACTTCTTACGAGAAGTTTAATAGCACAAGTAGAAAAAACACATTTGTTTTTTCTACTTGTACTATTAAACTTCTCGTAAGAAGTATTGAGTGTTCTTTCTGGCCAGTTGCACTCTGTCAGCAGTTTTTTGGTTTCCTTGAGTGCCTTCCATTTCATTTTTCTTGGTTATATTACAATACAAACTGTAATAACATCACAAATCATTCACTCACTGTACGACATCTGCAGAAGCCTTAACATAACTTGTCAGAGACACACTAACATGGCCCCATGTGAAATAGTTGCTGTTATACAATGGAACAGCTGCTGATGTAACAGGGTTTGTTTGCACTAATCCCAGTTCAGAGTGTTGTGCGTACACTGGGATGTGTTAGCAATTAGTGAGTAACAGCACAGTATGCTACACTTGTACACCAAATCAAGGATGTCTGGTGAGCACACTGTACACCACATAACAGTTCATGCATATCCATATGGCCTTGAGCTGGCCAAACATCCTTGCCAGACTTAAACATCTTCAGAAGTATCAGGTACAAACAAGCCCTGCATAAGTAACACTGTTCTGAATATAACAGCTGTACTCACATGTAGAACTAAATTATCTAGCCATTGCACACAGTCCACAGGAGTCATGAAGCTAATATATCTCTGTGTGCCTCCATATAGCTGCTGAAATATATCGCAAACAACACATCTAGGCCATTTCCCTTGAAAGTAATGCAAACGGACAATGCCCAAAAGGAGTACTCAGTTATACACCACTGTTGCCATGGTATCAGCTAATGGAGCAGCTACACAGCTGATGTGCATCTAATTAACTACTTTGGAACAGCAATTGGTGGACAGGATACCATATGTTACTGATATGTAACTAGAAAATGATGTGTTATCACACATTCACACCATCCGTATATACCAGCGGAACGTTACAAAGAACATTGAAACGCAAACTGAAAAGGATTGAATCAACAGTTAACGAAACCTCGGGTTACTAATAAGGTATGTAGAACAGTCATTATGTCTATGTATGTAGTACCTTTCTGTAGTATTTAAAGTGCACACAATCCATATAGTGGAAACAGTTATCTTGTAGTGATGTATTGTTGATCATAGTAACGCTTGTAGCATTTGTGTGTACTGCTATAGGTCAAAAGGCAAACACCGCATACACCACAAGGGATGCTATATAAGGGCTTTGAACAGAACTCCTCACCAGCCGATGTCAGTGGCAGGGCTGGTCCAACAAGTATGTGCTATAACAGGGGATAGTATATGTTGATATATTGTAACTGTAGCCATATGTATGGGTGTATTACAGAGAGTAACATGTGGAAGGTTGGGCCACTGTGCAATTATGATTTGCATTGTGGGATATTGTGCCAATAACTGTGTAACGTACAGTATTGTAGGCAGATATGTATTACAAGCTACATAGCATTACTGTAATGTTAGGCAAACATTAGTTATGTCAATTGGCATTTACAATACACAATAACAGGATACATATGTCTTTTAGTCAGCTGACAGTTTATCAGCATGATAGCAAAGTAAAATGGAAGCGCTATTTAACTATCCATGCACATAAGACATGTAATATGTACAAAGGTAGGTACTAGGCTTTCTTACCAAGGGTATTTGCAAACCTAGCTAGAGTGTGTTGGCTTTCGCCACCCCATAGGTTGATTCCCTGTGCCTCTGAATGGCAGAGCCATTAGTTCCCTGTGCCTCTGTCAAGCAGAGCCACTGCAGTGATCCCCGGGGTACATGTCTGTCTCCCATCCACATGTCAAGGTTTCCCTTGAAGAGTGCTAGTGAGGAGCCCAGCCTGATGTACATTGGAATCATGTTCCAAAGCATGGGGAGTGTCCGGATCAGGAATCTATCCATCCAGCACGTTCTACTCATCATTGTGGTTAGGTGTATATCCCTAGAGCATGTGGTTCTCAGGGGCCTCTGTTTAGATAGTGCATATCCAGCAATACAGGGTTGGACATGGGCCTTGTATGTCAAGCAGAGATCACCTGTGAGTATGCAGTATGCAATGGAGTACAGCTGGAGTTTCTTAACTTGGGCTGCATAGGTCATCTGTTTGAGGTCAGTAATCCTCTTGGTGTGGTACTGGTGTGGTCTTCCAAGCTGTTGCAGTTGTCTTGTAAGGTATATCCCAAATGGGGTATTGTATCCTTTAATGGGTCTAATATGTCATGAGTAGAGTCACAATGGCCCCTCTGATCTCGATGCAAACCCATTAGAGATTAGGGGGGTCATGTAGAAGGATATTCTAACCACCTCGTCATTATGGGTATTGAAAGAGAGTTTGCTACCTACTGGGGTTCCCGGATCCCTTATTACCTTTTCTGTATGTAGGGGGCTAGCACCTGTGTGGCAGTCCGCTGGTAGTTAGTTATATCCAAAGGGGATGACTATGCACTTTTAGGCTTTCAGCTTGACTCCATGATATTAACACCAGGTATCCGTTTCAGTGCGGCCCTTCCAGAGGGTATCTGTAACAGCTAGGGAAACAATTATATCCCCTAGTTTGCAGTCGTCTGCAAACCTTTTCAGCCAAAGCCCTCCTGTGCTTGTCTGTACATCAGAGAAGTATATACCAAACATGAGGGGTCCTAGGGTATGCAACTCCCACTGTGTGTGTTCTGTCCATGAGCCACTTTGCAAACCATCACATGACATAGGGGTTAATGTTCAGGCAGATGGGTATGTTGATAATACCAGAAGGAGGAGTGGTGTTGAAAGCCTATGAGAGATCTAGGTAGTCTGTGTGGACCTCCTTATCCTCATCCAATGCCTTGGTAACTGTCTCTAAGAAGTCCACCAGGTTTAGGAGGCATGGTCCACCCTTAACAATGCCAAACAGGGAGGGGTCAAAGGTTTGGAGGTACCCAATGTCTCTGTGACTGTGATCCATGATGTGCACCATAGCCTTGCAGACCAGGCTAGTCAGGCCTATAGGGAATAGGTACCGTTATCCGTTGTGGCGCCACATTTGTGGAGTGGGATAACTGTTGCTGTGTGCCATTCAGGGGGCACTGTGCCCAATGTGAGGCTATTATTGAACATGATGCGTAGGTGGGGAGACAGTACGTTCTGAAGTTCATATAAAACGCAGCCTGGGATGTTGTCCAGTCCCATTAATGCTGTGATATTGCTTTTAGAGTGTGCAGCTTTGAGAGGGATCTGCCAGGATGTTGCCAATATCAATTGTTTCTGCAATGTTCGTGACTTTGTGCTGTAACTCAGAGCAGATCTGGTTGTTGACATCAAGATATGTGACATAGCTATAGAATGCTTTGTGGTTGTTGTTGGTATTAGTTATGTTTTAGTTTTCATAGCTAGCTTTGGAGGATCTTATAAGGGATCTTACCTTCTTACTGAGGCTGGTCAGGGAGGTCCTCCACGCATGGGATTGTACTCTCATTTGCAACAGTGTCTTCCTCCTGTGGTACATTTTCTTTATGGCAGGGGGCCACCAGATTGGTTTTGTTAATTAGGAGTATAGCATCCTGGTTCTGTTTGGGATAGCACAAGCCATGCACTCGTGTAAGTGCTTATAGAGTGCATCTGTGTAGGATTTAGCAGTTGTAACAGTACTGTCCATCTGCATGGGTGTCATGACGTCCACCACATCTGTCTTAAGAAGCATGTAGTTGGCCTTGGTTCCCTTAATGGGGGGTGGGTGCAGGATGTGGATATCAACAGTGTTCAGCACATGGTCTGATTGGACCAACGAGGAATTGGCTTCACGTGTGGAGCACCAGTCACTCATGTTGGTAATGCCTAGGTCTAGGATATTGTTGCCCCTGGTGGGTGTGTGGATATGTTGATTCTGGGCATTGGTGTTTATGAATTCCAGAAACCATTGAGCTAATGTGTTGGTACACAAGTAATTTTACCACTTATGTGATGAGTGTGGTGTTGTGCGAATGTGTGCCTTCTCCACATGACAGTCTGGGTCAGGCTTAGTTGGAGAGACCTTTACCTCCAGTTTGGCTAAATGAGTGCATCTCTCACAGGTTGTAGTGTTGGGTGGTAGGTGGAGAGGCTTGTCTGTGTACATGAGGCAATGTGTACATAGCCTCAAGATGTCCAGATTCATCAGATAGACAGGTGAGAACACTAGCAGTTGACTCTTGGACATGCCTGAATATAGAACTACATTCACCTAGATAAGTGAGGAAAGTGAGTACAAGAGCTAAATTACTCTAAGCAAGTGAGAAAAGTATGTACAAAACCTGTTCACCCTTACCTCTAGGTAATGAGGAAGATTGAGTGCTATAGTAATTATTAGCTTACGTAGTGCTTACAAGTCCTGAACAAGTGCTTAGCATGAATAAGCAATCCCGATAGGGTCTTGGATAACATAAACACATGGCCCCCTCCCCCCAACAGGTACACAAGCATATATCCATGTACACCACAGGGCCCCTGTACCCAAAACTATGCAGGTGCAAGCTGCACTCGGGCTGCATGGGACCTGTCCACGTCACAGGTTGTATCATACACATATGGCAAAACAAGATGCTCTCTACGTATACATCATGTAAAACATAGCTCCGTGTCAGGTTGTGTACACTGAATGGTGCACATCAACAGGTATCACAACCCACAAAGGGGGAGACACCACTGATAATGGGAAGTACTTTACTACTACCCTGCTGAGTCTGGTCTGGAAGGCCATGAACCTTGATCAATTAAGTGATGTCAGCAGTACAGATGTAGATGACAGTATGGTTGATGTCACACTGCATATCATAACCTTGCCAGGTCATAGGACATCATCACTCATACTGTGTACCACCTACACTTGGTAAACTAGATGTGTATTCCTATATCACAGGAGTGTTTTGCAACAGGACTGCTGGCAGAACCAACACTACATAAGGTGTCTGAATAATACATGATCATCACACCAGTGGCAGCTACAGTATGTGAGGGTTAATGAATCTTATTCCCCCTCATTGTAGTCCATACCTCACAGACAAACAGAAGGCATCTGCCTATTGAAGTATGCGAATGACTATGACCTAGGAGCAATAGCTGACTCAGAAGTGTTGTGGACAACATACAGAAGGGGCTTTGTGGGTGAGATGTGTGTGACATATGGCCACAATCTGACAGCTACATATTGCATTGTCACCCCTATGTTAACCATGTACACATGAACTACCAACTAGGCAGCGGTCAATATAATGGACACTTGTGTGTGAGGGATGCAGTTGGGCAGTTGTCTTTCCTGTGATAGCTGCATCACCACACCTGTCAGGTATTCATATGTGGCAACCCTAATAATGATAGGGTGCCATTCATCAATATAGAGATCATCGTCCAGCCATACACAACACTCAAGTGACCCATATAAGATCACATATTTCCTTTAAGGGGTATTGGCCATGTGCAGATGGCCTACACCAGCCTTCCCATTCCCCATCTCCACTATGTAGCATGATGCATACCCTGAATAAATCCATGTCCAACCCAGTGATTTGGACATGCTACACGTACTCATCCCGATCTTGAACACATACTTCATGGACATCCACCTTTCACATGCTGGACAGATCCTTGTCCCATACACTTGACATAGTCCTGCCATACTATGTATTCCTGTCCGTCAAAGCTGCACATCGCTCCGCTCTCAAACATGGTGTGATGACCGCATGGTAATGCATGGTATATATATCATTAACCCTGTGGATCAGTAATGTGGCACTGCTCCACCTGGCCCCACAGACCCACCTGTCAGCTACTGTCAGGTAACCTTTCATCCTACATTCATACATGGCCCGTGGCATATAGTCCACTAGTTGACTTTGACTATACATGCTATAGTTGATATCCATCCCTGCAAATACCATCTGGCTAGCCAGTGTCCCATGTGTATCACATGTTCAATACAGGTGATACATGGCAGGATGTTGAATCGCTGTACAGTGCCGTGTAGATGTATATGGCAGAATACATACATGTAAAACCTTATGTTAGCATGTCTGCAGGGTCACATGTCATGTCTGTTAAGGCAGTGTAAGTCCTTATATGTGACATATACACAGCATCAAGGTTGACTGCATTAATGTGGACACATCCAGCCATGTGCTGATACATAGGAACACCAGTACAGGCAAACAGACATGCCCACATCAAGACAGCAACCACATGGAGTATGAGCAATGTAATCAGGTGACACACACACATATATGGTGATAATATCCACACAACATTGAGTGTCACATATGTGACACAAACACATCATTGTCATGTAGGTTTGCAAATACTATTTAAACTTAAATAATGAGATACACATGTATGTTCAGCTGTAGCTCTGTATGTCTCTGTGAGTTTCTATGACCTGTCTCCATCATTATGTCTTCCAGGTATGCCTCGTGCAAGGGTACCCCCTTTTACCCGCTTGGAGGATGAGGCCCTCATCCCATACCTACTCGACAATCATGATATCCTGTTCAGCCATGTGCCACAGCGGGATGCCCTGTGGATGGAACTTCGCAGGAGGGTTAATGATGTGGGTGGCCACAACCACACTTAACAGCAGGTGTGCAGACACTGTACAGACCTCATTAGATGGGTAAAACAGCGTGCAAATGCAATCTCCAGGGAACAAGGTGCAACAGGTGGTGGACCACCAACCCAGCCCCCACTCACATGTACCGAGGAGCTACTGGCCAACCTGGGGACACCTGCAGAACCACATCCACAAGACTTAGCCGATATTGTGGAGGTGGGTGTCTCTCAGCCACTGAGCCTGGAGTTGCCTGGTAAGTCAGTACTGCACCTATAGCAACTATATTCCATATAGTTGCATGTGTCACTGTGCAATATGTAATGTAACATTATATGCAAGGCATGTATACACACATGCCACATACTATAGTATGCTACTCTGTGTATGTACACATGTGCATACACCATAGTATAGTCTAATGTTGCTAGGTTCTGAGGTATATGGTGGTAGTGCTGTTGTGCACTACAGAGCCGTCAGCCAGGTGTTCCTCACTGCACAGATGTCAGTACTCCCCATTGATGGATCTACAGTGACCAGCTGTGAATATGGACGCTACACATCTATCACTGGTTAGCATAAGAAAACAATGCAGTTGTCCTGTAGGTGTATGGGAGTTAACCTGTGTTTAGGACATTTGCCTTGGAATGGCACTGTGTGGTCGGATGTGACTTGGGTAAAATCCATACACCCTTGTATCATGGATGCATGTGATATGTGACAAAGGCCTGCCTACTGTCAGCCATGTCATCCCAGAATGACAGCTGATGTTGTGCAAAAGACCAGTGTCAAATATATGTAGAGCAGCGTTCCTGCTAACAATGACAATTACTAACACCAGAGCCCATTACAATGTGTTCTTTACGTCTACCTGTAATAGCATGGTCACTGTGGCCTTCCGTGTTTAGCATCAGAGTGCATCCCAGTCAGCCCTGTGCTACTAAGAGTATGAGCATGCCCAGAATATCCTTGTGTAGATGGACACATAGTAGTGCATTCCAACCAGCCCTGTGCTACTAAGTGTGTGAGCATGCCCCCTGGGCTACTAAGTGTATCAGCATGCCAAGTATATCCTTGTGTAGATGGACACACAGTGCATTCTGACCAGCCCTGTGCTACTAAGTGTGTGAGCATGCCCAGTGATACCTTGTGTCGATTATGTGCCTCTGTGTTTGGGCATGGCCATTGTAACCCTGTATAGTGGTAGTAGTCGTCCATTCCACAGATGGGCATACTCAAAGTCGGGATGGATTCCTACTTTAAACACACAGGTTCACAGGTAGGTATATCTTAACTGCCAGCATCCCTGCTGATGACCACATTCCCAGACTGTCATAAGACAGCCTTGACATGTGTAGTCTGTGTGGCGCGATTCGTAAGTATGTAGTATTGTAATAGTAATCTGTAAATAGGCAGGTGTTCCGTACCTGCCACTGGCATATGTGTGTGTGTGTGTGTGTGTGTGTGTGTGTGTGTGTGTGTGTGTGTGTGTGTGTGTGTGTGTGTGTGTGTATGTCTGTCCCCATTTGCCAGTGGACTCTAAATTGCTTTTAGACTGCCCACACTCCATATATTTCTTATACCCACCGTTAGCAAGGCCGATGATGTCACCCATCTACAAATATACCTCTGGAAGTGCTGTGTCTCAGTAATCTCGGTAGCACGTTCTGTAACTGTGTAATTCTGTAGTGTAATAAAGTAGTTAAGTCGGTGTTCTAGTCCCACACTTGCCGTGTGTGTGTGTGTATGTGTGTGTGTGTGTGTGTGTGTGTGTGTGTGTGTGTGTGTGTGTGCCCCCGTTTGCCTGAGGACTGAGTAATGCTTTTATACTGCTCACACTCCATATATTTCTTATACCCACTGTTGTCAAGGCCGACAATGTCACCCATCTACAAATACACTTATGGGAGTGCTTGTCCCAGTAATCTCGGTATCATGTTCTGTAACTGCGAAATGCTGTAGTGTAGTAAAGTCGTTAGGTCAGTGTTCTAATCCCAGACATGCCAACTTTGTGTGTGTGTGTGTGTGTGTGTGTGTGTGTGTGTGTGTGTGTGTGTGTGTGTGTGTGTGTGTGTGTGTGTGTGTGTGTGTGTGTGTGTGTGTGTGTGTGTGTGTGTCTGCCTGCATGAGACAAGTACAGTGCTTTGTAGTATTTGCCGTAGCATGTGCCCTAAATGCGTGTTATTCCAGTGTGATACGGTAGGGGTTTGTATACAGGACATGGCAAGTGTGTGTCTGTCAGAGCCTGTGCAGAGGTGGCCGTGATTGTCTTACCATTGGACATGTTTGGGAGAGGGTTTTGTAATTTTCCTATATAGTATCCGTCTTATGACACATTTGCCACCTCACGAGGTGTACAGCTGTCAGTCAGCCATGGCACTTTGTTGGCAAGCCATACCCATACATCTGGCAAAAGGGCTGGTGAACTAAGTATGCAGACCTACTAGTACCCGGTATATGTCCCGCACCCATGTGCCATGCACATACATCCTTGCCTAGGATATCCAACTATGTTGCTAGTAACATGCACATTGAGGATAGATAGTAGGCATGGTGTGACTGCAGTGGCCTGCAGAGGACATGGCACCCTGTACAGCAGTACAATTGGCACATATATGCGGACATTGTGCCTTCACTATGTTCAACACTGAATGGCTGCAACATATGTGGTGCCATGAAATGTGATCCACTAAGGCCAGACAATGCTGTACACATGTACCCTGTATGGACCCATGCCACTGACACCATGGAATACCTGTATCATTCTATCCATGCAGGTGCAGGGCCAACCTGCTCACTATAAGCAGGTTTTGCCACACCAGGCCAGTATTGGCATGTTGGGGTATAACAGGCTGTGTACACTACATGTGTCTTCCAAACCAGGTACACCTGTACATGTCACTGTACAGTATTGTGGGACATGCACATTCCAGGCAATGTCCATGTGAAGGACTATCAAACACAGACATGGCATGCATTGCAAAGCTATGGCCCTACACATTGGTAACCAGGATGTCAGGCCAGATAATGCCGTACCCATCTGTGTGGGACATTGCAGACACTGCACCCCTGCACTGCACACAATTGTCAGGTAACACGATGGCAAGGACTACCCCTAACCCAGCCTTGTACAGCCATCTTGCACAGCCAATCACTACACACCCATGGAGCAATGCATACCTGCATGCCAGTACTGGCACCCTGTGTCTGCATGTGGGTTGTGATGCTCCCAATCACAGTCACTCCCAGTATAAACCTTGTTGGCATACCAACAGTTGTCAAGCACTTTCACATGCCCTAGCCCATAGAACTTTCAGATATCCCCTGTGGTGCATGTGGTCCTGTGCATTACTGCTGTGTGGCAAACTAAGTAGTTACATTGTGTATTTGCCGCCCTGGCAAAGGTGCCAATGTGTGTCCATTAGAGTGTGGTTGTGGTGACAATGGTATCCGTTAACGTGGTTTGACATGTGTGCCACATCTAATGTCTGTTTACTATATCTGTTGCAGATGGCACTCACTCACCTACACACGATCTTACAGCACAGCAACATGTCACCTTTCTGGCACATGTAGTAACGTCATGCACATGTAATAGTAATGAGTAGTCAGGAGTTTGCCCCTATACTATTCAGCGTGTGGCAGATGATGCTTGTGGTTAAGTCTCCAAGCCCTTCCCTGGTGTACATTGCCTGTCCCGCACACACGCACTCTCTGGTGTATGTGAAGGTGCACACCTGCACAGCAGCAACATGTGTATTGTAAGAGATGGAAATGGTCAGGTTATGGCCTCTGCACCTATTTCAGTCCTCCTCTAGCTGATTGCATGTAGTACAGCTATGATGGTGTTCCCATAGCCATCCGCATGATAAACACAGTACACTATCTAGGGAAACATGTTATTATCTGGCCATGACAGTTGCTGTGAGTGGTACCTGGATGTAGTGTTCTGACACGGCATCGCAGATGATATCTGGATGTACCTCAATCATTTTCCACAGTGGGAAATAGCCTAATGACAGGAGAGTGATGTACCACACAACTACAGCATGTAAGTGTAGCTATGCTGCATTGAGACTAGTGCCTGTTTAACGTGTGTTGTAATGGCTATTCTGCATGTTATAATACGGACATGACAGTACTGTGTTCATGAGGGAATACCATCTGTAGGGCCATATGTGAACTCTTCAGTGTGTGCAACCATTTGTTTCCTGTGTTACACACTGAACACACTTCTGTGCACAGCAGAAGCATGGTGTGAGGACTGCAGACAGTACATAATATGATAGGGATGTGTTACTGCCATTGCATCCCTGACTGGACATGTGTCACATGAGACAGTGGTATGACTGACACTGTGCTGGATTCCCAGTGACAAGCCAATGATGGGTAACTGTTCATAGCTACGGTCACACGTCTACTACACATTGTACAGTTGGCATGCGGTATATATGCATGTGTTGTGCTCCCTCTGCAAATGTATACCATCTGTTGTGTTGGGTTGCTGGTGATATCTATGCATACTGTCGTAGGTAATCCTGTATGCTATTGTCTATCATTAAGCCGTATGTGGGTTTAAAATGCAAAACCACAGGCTGAATGGGTTGGTAGGTTCCGGCAGATCCTTCTGTCCCACTTTAGCTGACAATGGCACTGGGTACTAGCACATCTGGGGCCCAGCCATTAACATCAAACTCTGTTGGCTCTGCACCACCTTCTGGTGGTACCACCACTGAGGATGGAGCATGTCCCCCTTGGAAGCGGGACCAGGCAGGTACATATCTGCTGTCATGCGGTCCCGGATGTGTTGTGTTGGTGGATCCCTAAGGGGTTACGAAGCCAGATATGCCAGTTCAAGGGCAGAGTGTCACATTTACAGGGTGATGCTGCCCCTCCTGGACAGCCCCCAGCACTGCCTCCTATGCAGCTGTGTAGGTACAGTGGCAGTTGTCCATGGCTGGGGACCTCCGTCCAACTGTTCCCATGGGCATTTGAATACCGAAGACCCATCCCCATCCAGGGTGTATCCCCCCATGTGTCATATACCAACCATGTATGCTGTCATTACTGTGCTCCTACCTATCCTCCATGGCCATACCTACACTCCTTCCCCAACATCTGACCCTCACCTATGGACACATAAGGCCATTCGGCTCCTAGGACACCATCTGACCTATACATAGCTGTCCATTACACACGTGCCCACTGGACACATGAAACACTTTAATATGCATCATAACATACTACTGTTATCCTTACCCCTGTCCCTCAGGCGCATGATCCTGGTATGCACATCACTCCTACATGGTCCAGATGCACATGAGGAGGACAATCCCATTGCACACAAAACACTACCAGTCCCTCTATGGTTACCCCATTTACCTTTATCATGATGATGATGTTGCACACAGCACATTGCAGGAGTACTTTTCACACATAATGATTGGACAGGTACTGTTGTGTTAATGTACATTACATGCACAGAGTGATGTATACGGCCAATGTACAACTATTTGCATGTATGACTGACAGATGTTTGTATGAGGGAGTCTTGTGATCACATAGAGCAACACCACTACATAATACAGGCGTCGCTGGTGTTTCCCTTACATTTGTTTGTAATGCTTTGTTGACACATGGTATGTTCCTGATACATCTCTCTATATGTATGTACCTTTATGCTGGACATATGCACTCACATGTACATCTACATGATGAGATGCATTCCTATACTGTTGAATGACTGCGCTGTATGATATCCTCTGGTTACAGCCTCTTATGCTTGATTAGCCTCTACATTGTTTAACCAGTGCAATACTCGCATACTGGTAGCCAAACACACTTACACCCACTCGATCCCGCACTTGCTAATGCACCGACATTGGTGCTTGCATCTGTCACTCACACCCCTGGTTGTGAGCGAGGACCACAGTATTACCTTGTGATGCCTATTACATCAGACTACATGACTACATGACTACAGTATTGGGATTGGCCACCCATTAGGCAATGGCATCGCGTTTGACTGTATGGAATCAGCACCCTGTCCAGGGGCACAATCATATTTGTGTGTACCTCATATGATGTGCTTCCACCTTGTGATGCCTAGTACATCAGAATACATGAATACAGTATTGGGAATGGCTGTCTATTAGGTGATGGCATGGTTTTCAACTGTACAAAGTCAGCGGCCTGTCTGATGAATCATTCATATTTGTGTGTTTCTATTACAATCTTCTCCCACCTTGTGATGCCTTTCTCATCAGACTACATGACTACAGTCATAGCCGGCCTTAGGCATAGGCCAACTAAGCAGCTGCCTAGGGTGCTGCTTTAGTGGGGGCACTTTACCAGTATTTATTTGGTGTAGGTAGACCAGGATGAGGGCACTGGGTGGTGTGGTGGGGGGTGCCATTGTGCCCTCTGTCTAGGGCACCAGTTGACCTAAAGCCACTCCTGACTACAGTATCGGGAATGGCTGCCCATTAGGCGATGGCATGGCGTTCGACTGTACGGAATCAGCCGCCTGTCCGGTAAATCATTCATATTTGTGTGTTCTTCTTACAATCTGCTCCCACCTTGTAATGCCTATCACATCGGACTACATGACTACAGTATTGGGAATGGCTGCCCATTAGGCGTCGGCATGGCATTCAACTGTACGGAATCAGCGGCCTGTCCAGTGAATTAATCATATTTGTGTGTTCCACATACACTCTGCTCCCATCTGGCTGATACATGGGAACTGAGACCCTGCATTACAAACAAGTAGTTGGGTTGTGGTAGCCACATCCATCAGACGGGTCATGTTACCGCATACCTATTATAGGTTTGCCACCTTCTCAATTGGCCAAGGTAGGACTTTATGGTTACCACCTGTCCCACTTTGTGAGGGATACTGTGAAAATAATCAAGACATAGCACATGTCCAGATTACAGGACTTTATTATATTCTACGTTTCATTAATAATTGCATACAACAGTTATTTTATATATGACACTTCTATATGTTATGTGAAGTAGCATAAGCAATTCAAATGCAACTAGATTAAGCTTTTATTTGTGCAAATAAGTGTAATCCTGTACTATGCATGGGTGTAGGTATGTTTAGTCCTGGAATGTCTGACATTTCTACAGAACATGTCCCACTCTGGCCATTTGGAAAGGTGGCAACCCTATAGGACCTGTATGTAGAGACGTCAGACTTTGCAGGGCAACACACCCACAGCCAGTAGAAAGGGGAGTACTTCACTGTTTTGCCTAAATAAAACGTTACTCTTGTAGCATTATAGTTGCTTATACTGTTACTTATAACATCTAGGTGTTTCAGAGGAACATAATTGTTTTATGCTACTATTACAGACAATATAGGTAATCTTTGCCCTAAATCACAGGACATTTGCCTTAATTACAGTTATTATGCAGGACACAACTGCCCAAAGGGGAGGGTCCCTCGCAAAGGTGAACAGGTGGTAACCCCAACCCTATTATTCTATCAACTTTCTAAGGTAGTCGGCCGAACATGCACTTTCTCTCACTATCAGACCTCTCATACGAATGGGGAAGAATGAACACTGAATCAGGGACATTGTATAACGACCTCAGGGACACATTTAGAAGGTTGGTGCTATTAACCTGACACATTGATGGACACAGAGCACATATGTATTCATACACATTGTCTGAGGTACATGCTGTTTATGACTCTTACATGTTGTC